>NC_067448.1:189714-364727 GCF_009764475.1 Pristis pectinata | reverse complement strand
TCAGAGTTTACAACAGTGCAGTTTGGTTACCCTACTGGGAAGAAAAGACCAATGACTCATCTCTTCAGAGGTCGCTTCGCACAGACACAGAGCCCAATCTCACTGAGAGATGCTCCCCACAGTCACTCAAACCACACTGCAGCCCTGGATCCTCATGGAGTCTGACAGTGGAACATCTCCTTCCTGGAATTCCCTGGTTGTTGGACTCTGGGTCTGCCCGCTGATTCCGCTCAAGATTGGACCCAGTACAGTTTCAGCAGCTCCACTTATTTCAATGGAGGAGCAGCTCCCAGTGAGCTGAGCATGTCACAGGGCACCAATGGTTCATGAGTTGATTACTAAATCAATATTACTTCAGACAATAGTATTTCATGTTAAAATTTAAACCCGCTTCTTAGTTTTCATGTTGCAATTATTTTATCTTTCATTTTCTGTAAGGCCTGATCATATTTATGTTTAACACAGTGATTGTTACCATTTTGAATATTTTCAGAGCTTGCAAATGTCTCTAAATATCTTTGGAGATATTTAACAGTGGGTCAGCATGTGTGGGGCTTCACTGCTGTCAACGCACATGGTGGGCAGGGCTTGTGTTTCAGGTCCAAAGGCAGGGGACCCACAAGGCCTCGCCAACAGGACCTGGCCTTGGGAACCAGGTGCTGCTGCGGGGAGGGTGGGGTGGGGAGGGTGAGGGCTGCAGCTCACCGCTGACTGAGGCTGGACCGGACCACGGGTTGTGAACCACTGCACTACAATGGGTCGGGATTCACATTCCCCACTGTACTGTGGGACTGGACACATTTACAGTGTTTATAAACCTCATTCCAGGTGCCCATCCCAGTGTGGGAGAGGGAGAGGTGACCAGGACCGTCTGTTTCACCTGGGATGGAAACACCTGCAACACAAGCCGGGAGATCAAGATCAGAAACTGTGGTAGTTACTTTGTGTACTGGCTGAAGCCGACATTCTGTTGTAACAGGGTTTATTGTACAGGTAGGTCACCATTCACCATTAACACGTCAGATGTTGTTGGGAAATTCTGGGACATCCCGAATGATAAAACACACAATAGACTGAATATTGCAGCCCGCTGCCCCTCACCTGGTCAGCATCACCTAATTTGGTTCCGCATGTACCAGGTCTGAGGAGCCATTTCAGAACCTCATTTACCCGGTCTGATCTGTAACGCATGCTCCCACCCTGTGACTGACTTGTGAGGTCTCCATGGTCAGATCCACACGATGACTGGTCACCAAGCTGAGCCATCTACACCTACCCCCTCATGTGGGCTGAATGTTCTGTCTACAGTGAGTGGAAAATTTCTTCCAGCCATGATGTCAGCTGCCCCCCCCAGCTCTCCTGGGACTAAGCCATCCCCTCCTCCCCCTCCATAGGACTGAGCCATCCCACCCCTCCCTCCCTGCAGACTGAGCCACCACCCACTTTCCTCCCCCCTGTAACGAGCCCTTCCACCCCAGAATGAGCCAGCCCCTCCTCCCTCTCACCCTGAGCTGAAACGGGCAATCCCTCTTTCCCCTCTGCCAGGGGCCAGTGAAGCAAGTGACCCTAACATTTTTGGAATCCAGAGCAACCAGATGAAACACATGTGGTCACAGGAAGAATGTACATCTTCTCACCAGACATCATCAGAAATCAGGACTGAATCCAGGTAGCTGGAGCTGTGAGGCAGTAGCTCTGCTGTCCAAGGCCTAAAGGAGATTGTCTGGGTGAATACCTGGGATGAGAGGATTGTCCTTTTAAAAGAGGCAAACAGTTTGAGTCTGTATTCCTTTCAGTTTAGAAGCAAGAGGTAACATTCAAACATGTAAGGCCCAAACAGATGTTGAGGTGTTCTCACCCATGGAAGAGTCTCAAACATTGGACATTACAAAAAAGGGACCTGATATTTAAAACTGTTTGTAGAAATTTCTTCTCAGATAGTAGTGAATCTCTGGAATTTGTTGTCCACCAAGGTGGCGGAGGCTAGATCATTAGCGATATTTGAAGTGAAGATAGATACATGTTTGGAAGATTGAGGAATTGAGATTTATGGGGAACCGGAACAGAAGTTTTGTGGCCAGCAGAAATTATCTATGATCAACTTGATGGGCCTTGTGACCTGCTCCGTATTCCTTGTGATCTGATACTGTCTGTGACAGTGTGAAACTGGAGTTAGGTTGTGGGATGGAATATTTCCTCCCTTCGGGGCATCACAGAACCAAAGGTCTTCACAAATCTCCCTGAGGAGAACGGATGGAATGAGGAGGGGGTCGTGCTGGTGGGACGGGGATAGTGATGAAGAGATAATGAAGACTATTGAAAGGGCAGCGCTGTTCACGTTGTCTACGATAATCTACTCTGCCCAAACTATCTCAGGTCCCCCTTTTGACCTTTTGATTTCCTTAAGTACGCTCCTGTATCCCTTGTACTCTCGGGGTTCACTTGATCCCTGCTGCCTGAACCTGACCCATGCCACCTCCTTTTTCCTGATCTCAATATCCCTCGTCATCCAGTGTTGAATCAGAAATGCAACTCCCCCTCCACCTCTCTCCTGCCTATAGCATCTGTACCCTGGAACATTTACCTGTCAGTCATGTCCTCCCTCAGCCATATTTCCGTAATGGCTGTAATATCCCAGTCACACATAGCTATCCATGTCCTGAGTCAATCTGCTTCACCTAAAAGATCACTTGCATTGAAATAAATACAATTTAATCCACCAGTCTTTCATGCTCCTGCCATGCTGCTGCCTGTCTTGTCTAATGAACTTAATGCCATTGAATTCTGCACCATCTTCCTGCGTCCCATCTGCCTCAACACTGCGATGGTTACCACCTAATTAGCAATCCAGGTTAAAAGCTCCCTTTTAGCACTAACAAATCTGCCTCCCAGGATATTGGTCCCCCTCCAGTTCAGTGCAACTTGTCTCTCTTGTACAGGTCACCTCTTCCCCAGATGATCTCCCAATAGTCCAAAAATCTGAATCCCTGCCCAATGTACCAACTTGTCACCCATACATTCATCTGCCATATGCTCCTATTCTTACCCTCAGGAGCACGTGATGCAGGGAGTAATCCAATGGTTACTGCCATTGAGGTCCTGCTTTTTAACCTCTTTCCAAACTCCCCATATTCACTCTAGAGGATATCATCCCTTTTTCAACCCATATAATTTCTGCCAATGTGCACAAAGACCTCTGGCTGCTCAACCTCCTCCTTGAGAATGTTCTGCTATCACTCGGAGACATCCTGGACCCTAGCACTAAGGAGGCAACACACCATCCTGGAGTCTCTTTTGTGGCCACTGAATGTCCTGTTTGCCCCGATAACTATTGAGCCTCCAATCACTATAGTCCTGTCCGCCGCCATCTTTCCCCACTGAGCCTCAGCTGCAGCCCTACTGTCACAGATCTCGCTACCGCTACCTTCTCCTGAACAGTCAGTCTCTTCCCCGCCTCTCAAACAGTGTCAACAATACACTTGTGTTCAAGTGAAATAGCAACAGGGAAACACTGTACTCTCTGCCTTCCCCCTCGACCTTTCCTGGTGTTGGGATCAGTGCCGTCCATCTCTGGTTTAGGGGAGTGACATGGAGGTACTGAGGAAAATGTGACAGAAGGACGGTGAGGGTATCACAATGACTCAGGGAGTTGGTGTAATTGGAGACTGATGACACATTGACAGCGCAGAATGTGTTAGTCTGATATCAGTTGGTTCTGACAAAGGGTCACCAAGCTGAAATGTTAAATCTGTTCCTCTTCCCACAGATGCAGCCGGACCTGATGTGTATTCCCAGCATTTTCACTTATAGGTTTAGATTGCCAGTATCTGAAGTTTTATTTAGATATTCAGTCATTCTCTGGAGTTTAATTCCCTCCCAACCAACCGATCAATTGATTCCTCTCCTGCACTCACCACGTGTCTCTATTTATTACAGATCCAGCATCTGCATCAACTCAGGATCCCATGGAAACAACAACACCAGAACCCAGGGAGAGTTTGTGCATGGTCCCGACACCATATACAAGCTCAGGTATCGGTCATGGGGATTGCTAGTATGGTATTTTCTCCAAATTTTCCATTTACGAGATTCGACCAGAATCATCAAATGTATAGGAATGACTGAGTGTAGGTGAGTGGGTGGGTGCAGGGAGGGGGCCTGGAGGTTCTGAGGGGAGAGCAGGGCAGACGGGTCCAAGGAATCTGGTACGGGGTGAAGGGTCGGGGGTGGAGGGAGTGGAGCAGCTTGGGAGGGTCTGAGCGGAGAGCAACAGTGCGAGAACTTCCGAGAGGAGCAGACCAGGACGGTCTGAGGGGAATGGGATGGACCAGGATGATCCAACGGGAGTGGGACAGATCAGGAGGGTCTGAGGGCAGTGGGATGGACCGGGATGGTCCGAAGAGAGAGGCATGAGTGGTGACAGAAGGTTGTGGGATGAGCTGAACAAGTGAAGTGATGTGGATGATGTGAGTTTCTTCCTGAAAGTGGCTGCACAGGTTGATTGGTTGGGAAAGACAGCGAGTAGCGTGCTTGTCTTTATTGGTCGAGGCACTGAATTCAAGGGTCAGGAAGTTATGTTGCAGCTTTACAAAACTCTGACCAGGCACATCTGGAGGGTTGCATTCAATGCTGGTCACTGCATTATAGGAAGGATGTGGAGGCTTCAGAGATGGTGCAGAAGAGGTTTACTAGGATGCTGCCTGGATTAGAGGGCACGTGCTATCAGTAGAAGTTGGACAAACTTGGATTGTACGAAAGTGCATACATTTAAGGTGGGGGGAGGGTAATACAAAGGAGATGGACGAAGCAATTTTTTTCCACAGTGGTGGATACCTGGAATGCGCTGCCAGTGTGGCAGTGGAGGCAAATCCAACAGAAGCCTTTAAAGGGCTCTGAGATAGGCAGATGAATGTGCAGAGAATGGAGGGATGTGGACATTGTGCCGGCAGAAGGGACTAGTTTAGTTAGGTGTTTAATTACCAGCTTCATTAGTTCAGCATAACATGATGGGCCAAAGGGCCAGTTACTGCAGTGTACTGTTCTATGTTCAATGACACAGGGAAGTGGGGTCAGGACTGAGGACTGTGGGATGTTGTATCCAGGAGAATTGTACTGGACTGATTGAGGGATCGGGAATGTAGACACTCAGCAGAGCGGGTTTCAGTCACCTCCGCGCACACTTGTTGGAAAGACCGAGGCGGTTTAGGTGACATGGCTTAAGTGAGAGGGACAGACCGTCCTTGGGGTGACTGCAGAAGGAGGACAAGGATTGAGATATCAGGGGAGGAGGGAGGTGGGAGGGAGTGCTATGAGTCCTCATGTGGTGGGGTGTGGGCTGTATTTGCCTCCATGACCACCACTGGCAGTGCATTCCAGGCACCCACCGCTGTCTGTGGGATTCTGAGGAGACATCAATATCGGAGTGTGATGGCAGTTTGTTAGTAGAAGCAAAGGCTGGTTTGGGCCATTCTCTGCAGTTTCTGATCAGAAGGAGCAGCTTGTTAGTTTCCTCCATATTTTTCCTCCGCCCACCATGTGTCCATGCATTATCACAGATTCAGGGTCCGCACCAACTTGTGAACAGAAGGGGACAGAACATGAAACCTCTGAGAATTTAACCACAATTCTGTCACCAGCTAAATGCTCAAGGGTTAGTTGTGGGGCTTGTTGGAACAGTCTCACCCAAATCTCTATCCTGGAACTTTAACTGGACTGAGGGGTGTGTGGTGGAGGGAGTGAGGGAAGTGGGAGGATTGACAGAGGGAAATGAATGTGAGTGTGGAAATGACAGAGAGGTGGAGGATTGGGGAGAGGGGTTTGAATGATCTGGGAACGATGGCTGGAGTTATTGTTTGAGTGGGATGGACACAAATGAGAGAGGGAAAGGGAGTGAGGCTTCGACTGTATTCAGTGATTGTGTCTTGTTTGCATTGTGAGGTTAGACACCAGTTACATATGAGTGCAGTCCGAGACAGGTGTATCCTGTTCTCTGAAGTCAAGTTCTACTCTGAACAGTTGCTCAATTTGTTTTTAATCTCTAACATTTCCCCACCCACTTTTTTTTCCCATAGACCCAATCCTCCATTTTCTGAAGTCCTGTCCCAGCCTAATGACCTATTTCTGTGTTTCCACTTTCACATATTTCTGTTCCTTTATTCCAGACACCGAGACTTCCACAAGGGAACATCCCAAAGTATTGACTGGAGAGCCCACCCAGGAACCATCCTCTGTCCCAGCAGGAGATACATCCTCAGGTACCAAGCCTTGTGTCTCTGGGATCATTCAATCTTTCTTCCTCTGTGGCAAGTGATTCTAATACACTCTTCACTTGCTGGATGTCCAGTGTAGCGGGCTGTGAATGGCAGTGACAGTTGTTGCCTCCCTCCCCACACCCTTCAGGCCAATTTCAGCAGTGCCAGACACCACACAGAGGATTGTGCACATACCCACGATGGACAATGTGCCATGGTCTGAGGCTGGTTCGTGGGTTCAGGTGAGGTGGGTTGGAGGCCGCTCCTGGGGTTTGGTTGGTGGGGAGATTTCAGTGGTCACTGGGGATGTTTGTCAGCTTCAGGAAAGTTCACAACCTGGGCGAGAGAGTTGGACACAGCCTTCACTGAGGATAACAGCCAGGATTGACCAGCAACAGCAGGGTTGTCAGTGCCAATGAGGTAAGTAGTGCAGCGGTCAAGAAGCGTGGGCTTTAGGAGATAGGTCGGGGAGTCTGGGCTTATCAAACATGCTGAGCTGGAGCTTGATGGTCAAGGTTTCAGGGGACTGGAGGAGTGAGTAACAACCAGAGAGGTGGGTGGATGCTGGGCACCTGAGGTTTTATGAAGTTGGAGGGCATAAAGTGCTGGGGTAACAGGCAGGTTTTGAAGTGTTGGAGCATCAGAGGGCATCGGACAATGCTGGGATTTTGTGGACAATTTGAACCGTGGAGTGATGAACAAGGTCAGGGTTTGGGGTTGGCATTGGTGGGCTCTGAGGATTCAGCCACTGTGGGTCTTGGAGACAGTGGTGTGTAATGTCTGAGCAGCAAGGGACAGAGTAACGGGGATGGGGGTCACAGATTAATGAGGAGGGTTGACAGAAAATGGGAGGAGAGCTGTGGAGAAAGGGACGGATCGAGGCTGCTTCTCCACACACCCTGTTCTCCATTCCCTGATCTCCTGCCCCAGCCTGATGACCTGTGTTAGTGTTAGTGGTCCCACTCTCCCATGCCTCTGCTTCATTCCAGACCCAAAGATTTCTACAGAGGATCAGCTCAAAAGATCATCAACTGGAGACCCCACCCAGGAATCATCCTCTGTCCCAGCAGGAGACACATCCTCAGGTACCAAAATCTTGTGTCTGTGGGGTCGTTGAACAACTCTGTAGCCGGGATCATCGAAGGGAACGCTGCTCCCCATGATTCACTTGTTAGATGTGCGTTTTAGTGGGACGTGAATGTTGAAATCAGTTCTACCCCCACTGCCAAGTTCAGAAGCACTGGAGGTCTCTGGAAAGGGTGGTGCACTTCTCTGTATTGACCTGCCTTGGACGGAGACTGGTCCAGGAGTCCGTGTGGAGATAGGTCAGCAGACAGCAGGAGGACTGTGTCCTGGTAGTTGGTGGCCGAAGGAATGAAAGTGGCCAGTGGGTGGGTTTGGAGTGGCTGCAGGAAGGATATGTGAAACTGTACATAGAATAGTGAGGAAAACACACAAAACATGCTGGAGGAACCTCGGGACCTTTCATCAGGACTGGAGAGGAAGAGGGCAGAAGCCTAAATAAGAAGGTCGGTGAGGGGGAGGAGCACAGCATGACAGGGGATAGGTGAATCCAGGTGAGGGGGGATGGTAGGAGGGAGGTGGAGGGGGGGTTTAAGAAGCTGAGAGGTGATAGGTAGAAAAGGCAAAGGGCTGAAGAAGAAGGAATCTGATTGGAGAGGCCAGTGAAACATGGAATAGATGGAAGGAGTTGGGGAATAGGTGGGCAGGTCATGAGGACGAGGAAAGGGGAAAGAGAAGGGGGAAGGGGGCACAGGAATTAAAGAAGACAAAGGGGGAGGTAAAAAGGAGGGGGAGAAGAGGGGAGTGTTAACCGGAAGTTAGAGAAATCAATGTTGAGGCCATCAGGTTGAAGACTCCTGAGGCGGAATATCCTGCAACCTACGTCTGGCCTCAGCGTAGCAGTAGAAGTGTGATGGATGGACATGTCGGGGTGGAATCGGGATGTTGGATTGAAGTGACTGGCAGCCGGGAGATACTTGCTTTTGTTGCAGATGGGGCGGAGATGCTCGATGAAGCGGTCACCCAATCTGCGTCGGGTCTCACCGATGGAGAGGAGGCTGCACTGGGAGCACCGGGTGCAATAAATAAAGTGACCCGACGCAGATTGGGTGACCACTTCATCGAGATTTATTGCATCACTTCCCCCCTTTGTATTACCTCATTGCTGTGGCCCCCTCCCCTTCTCTTTCCGCTTCCCCACCCTCATGACCTGCCCATCTATTGCCCACCTCCTTCCCTCTATTCCATGGTCCACCGCCCTCTCCAATCAGATTCCTTCTTCTTCGGCTCTTTGCCTTTTCTACTTATCGCCTCTCAGCTTCTTAAATCTCCCCTCCCCCTCCCTCCTACCTTCCCCCATCTTATGTGGATTCACCTATCCCCTGCCATGCTGTGCTCCTCCCCCTCACTGACCTTATTCTGGCTTCTGCCCTCTTCCTCTCCAGTCCTGAACCTGAAACTTCGACTGCTTATTTCCCACCATGGATGCTGCTGAGTTCCTTCGGTATTTTGTGTGTGTTGCTCCAGACTTCAGCATCTGCAGAATCCCTTGTGTGTCCATGCAATAATGAGGGGCATTAGTGGGGTAGACTGCTGGAGAGATGTCCACTGATCAGGGCGGACATAGATTTGGAGGGGATGTGACGGGGGAGCATTTTCACTCAGAGAGCCGTGAGTGCCTGGAATGCCCTCCCTTGCCGGAGAGGGTGGTGGGGGCAGAGACGCCGGCAGCATTTGAGACGTGTGTTGACAAGCACGTGCATCGCCTCAACATAGAAGCCCACAGGCCAAGTGCGGAAAATGAGATGAAAACAGTTACAGACAGGTGGAATTATTCTCCAGCTGATGATGTGCACATCTCTGAGCTGAGGTTGGATATTCCTTTTCTTTTTCAATCTTTTTATTAATTTTCAAATTAATCTATATAACACTAGTAATTATATATATGGTACAAGGAAATCAGGATAACAATCATAACAGTTAATATATATAATCACAAGGAGTAAAAATAAGTAACCTAGACCTCCTGCTCTCTTATTAAGTGAACATAATACAGAAGGAAAATTGAGAAGAGAATTAATTATGGAAAAAGAATCCCAAATCAAAAAAAAATTAATAATAAACCAAAACAAACCAAAAACTTCAAAAAAAACGGACTGATATTTCTTCAATTAAAAAAAAATTCTGTTGTTAACTCCAATCCTCTGTATTCAAGGGTTATTGAAAGGGATCTGAAAGTCAGCTTATATCATATGGAAATATTGAATAAATGGATTCCAAACTTCCTCAAATTTAAGTGAAGGATCAACAGTTCCACTCCTAATTTTTTCTAAGTTTAAAAATGTTCCAGTTTGAGAAAACCATTGAAAGGTGGTTGGAGGTATTGGATCCTTCCATTTAAACAAAATGGATTATTTGGCCATTAATGTGACAAAAGCGATCATACGACGAGCAGAAGCAGATAGATGGCCAGATTCCATCACTGTGGTTGTAAATCAATGTTCAATACAGATGAAATAATGTTAAAAATGTCTTTCCAATATCTTTCCCAAAGGGGACAGGACCAAAACGTATGTGTCAGGGAAGCCACCTCCGAATTCCATCTATCACATATAGGATTTATATGATGATAAAAATGGGCTAACTTGTCCTTCGACATATGGGCCCTGTGAACCACCTTAAACTGTATCAAAGAATGTCCAGCACACATTGAAGATGTATTAATTAATTGAAGAATTTTCTTCCATCTCTCTGTGGGTAAAAGTATCTGGAGTTCTCTTTCCCATTCATTCTTAATTTTATCAAGTTTCTCGGAACATATTTTCATAATCCGATCATAGATTATTGCTATCAGACCCTTCTGATAAGGATTAAAACCTAAACATCTTTCCATAATTTCAAATTTATATGGTGTTGGAAAAGAAGGTAAAGCAACTTTTAAAAAAATTTAATCTGTTAATATGGAAAAAAATGTGATCTAGGCAGATTGTGTTTATTAGACAACTGTCCAAAAGATTAAAAAAAGTTATCAATGAATAGATCACGAAAACATGTTATTCCCTTAATTTTCCATAAAGAAAAAGCTGAGTCAATTCTGGATGGTTGAAAGAATGAATTAGATTGAATAGGGCTTGATAAATTAAATTTATTCAATCCAAAAAATTTACAAAATTGAAACCATATCCATGTTGTATGTTTAACTATTGGGTTAGTCACTTGTTTACTCAAATTAGTAAGTGCAAAAGGGAATGAAGCTCCTAAAATAGAAACTAATGAAAATGCTTGCACTGATTCACACTCAAGGAGTACCCAACAGGGACAATGAATTGCATCTAAATCTTGTGCCCAGAAAATTAAGTATTTGAGGTTGGATATTCCATTTGCACAGAATATCAGGAAACACACACACACTGTCTTTGTTTCAGTTGGAGTCTACAGAACCGCTCTGGGAACCGGCGACAGGCGATCCACTCGCGATGAACCTCCTGAATCCCAGTCTAATTCCGATGAAGGTGAGAACATCGCAGCTGTCTCTCTGTCAAAGGAGGTTGAGCCCGTCCTTCATACGTGATCTGCCAGGTGAACGTTGGTACCGACCCTGTCATTGTGGAAGCCCAGCAGGTCTGCGCAGGGAAGGCGAGTGTCCCTGCATCCCATTCCCTCCTATCTCAGTGGAAGATGTGAGGGGTGATTTTATAGAGGTGTGTAACATGGACAGGTGAATGCACGCAGCTCTTTCCCCATGCACAGGGAATCAGAACAACAGGACATAGGTTTAAGGTGAGAGGGGAAAGATTTAAAAGGGACCTGGGAGGAAACTTCTTCATGCAGAGAATGATGCGAACATGGAACAGGCTGCCAGAGGAAGTGGTTGAGGCAGGTGCAATAACAACACCTGAACAGGTACATGGACAGGAAACGTTCAGAGGGTGATGGCCAAACACGGACAAACGGGACTCGCTTCGATGGACACCTTGGCTGCATCGCTCTCACTCTCCACCCCTCCCATTGTCCCACTCCCATCCTTTCCCTCCATTCCCACTGCCTCACTCTCTCTCACACACAGCACAGGAGCAGACCCTGTGGCCCATCAGGTCATTGCTGACTTTAAAATATCATTCTAACTCTCCTTTGCTTCCCCTTCTCCCCTCCCTTGCGTTCCCATCCCTCACACTCCCCTCCATTGCCAGCCATCAATCTCCCTCACGTCCTTCACCTTTCCCCTTCACTTGCCCTCACACTGCTCCCTCTCTTCCTCTCTCCCCCACCTCTCCCACACCCTCCTCTCTCCTCTCCCATCCCTGTCACACCTTCCCTGTCAACACTCCCTCTCCACCGCTCCTCTCTTCATTTCTCCCTTCCTCACCCCTCACTCTCCTCGCCACACTTGGTATCCCCTTCCTCGCCCTCCTGTCCCTGCCCTGTTCCTCCCTCGCTCTCCACCTCTCTGACTCACTCTGCAGATGTCCATGTCTGTATTTGCAACGAGAGGGAAATATAATGTGAGTAGATGAGAAACGTTGGGTAAGGTAGGGGACGAGGGGTCAGAGACTGTGGGGAATGTAGCCTACGTTGGAAATAAAGCAGCCTGGAACACATGCAGTGAGCAGCGCTCAGCTTCACCCTGATCTGCTTGTTGTCGTTGCCCTGTTGTGTTCAGGTGAAGAGTCCCGAAGGATTCAAGTGAAGGTGACTTCGTCGGGAGACATGAGTGAGGAAGAACTGAAGGAAGCCGTGCTTGCCAAGGTGAGAGACTGAATTCTACGGGGAAGGGTGAAGGGGAGGGAATCCTGGTGTTGTCACATCTCCCTCTCACTGTCTGTCCTCACTGAGATGTACGGGGTGGGGGGAAGGAGGGAGGGACACCGGGACAGATTGCAGTCTGACTATTTGCCTATCTCCGTCCCTCTGTCCATCTCCCCATCCCTGCTGAACCCTCCCCTCGCCCTCTCTCAACCCCGTCTCCCAGTCCCCTCTCCCTTCACCCCGTTTCCTCGCCCCTCTCTCTTTACCCCATCTCCCCGCCCGTCTCTGGTCTCTGACTCTCTCCCGATGTGCCTCTTGGTCTGTTGTTTCTTTCGTCTCTGTGTGTTTCTCTGTCTCCCCCACCTCCCGTCTCTTCAGCCGCTCCCAATCAATCTCTCCTCTTTGTTTCTGCCTGTTTCTCCCCCAGACTCTCTATCACAGCCACACTCCTTTCCTTCTCACCTCGTGCAGTAACTCACCTTTCTACTCTCTGGGCACAGCTCCGGGAGATGTTTGATGATCTGGACCCACAGATCGAGCTGGAGAAGAGTTCGGCGGACACGCCAGAGGATTGACAGTGACCGACCTATCAACACCCCGGAACCGGCGATCCCATCCCCGACCCTCACAGCCTTGTTGGATGCAGCTTTTGCTTGTCGCTAGCTTTGCTTAAGCTAAGGGTACTGCCCACAAAGAGTTAATTGTGGGTGAGACCCGCGCTGTTGGTGCACTGCTGCAGATTCTCTGCGTGCTGCAGCGTGCAAGCTTTTAGGTTTTTAACGTTGAACTGAGTACAATCCCATCACTGAGTAGTGACTGCAGGCCTGCTGAACCAAGAGTGACCCTCAGCAGGAGCAGATCCCCCTCTTGATCAGGAGTTTCATTGCACTCCTTCCGCAGTGTTCAAGTGTCCTGTAACACTGATAACACTGACACCCCTCACTGCAGGACCCCCCTGGGGAAGTGTAGACTCTGGGGAGTATTAGGATGGGATAATGAGGCGATGCTGGGCTTTGCTGAATCAACTTGATCAACTGAATCAGTTTGCTGAACTGTTTGATAAGGTCCCACGGGGATGGCTCCTTCAGAAGATTAAGATGCATGGATCCATGGTGAATTGGCCGGTTGGATTCAAACTTGGGCTTGTGATAGAAGACAGAGGGTAGTAGACGATGTGACTTATCTGGCTGGAGGCTTGTAACGAGTGGTGTTCTGCAGGGATCCGCACTGGGACCTCTGCTGTTTGTGACACATGTAAATGACCTGGCTGAAAACGTAGATGCGTGGTTATTAAGTTTGCAGACGATATGAAGATTGGTGGTTGTGTGGATAAGGTAGAAGACCGGCACAGCGGATATGGATACAACAGATATGGGTGGAGAGATGGCAGATGGAGTTTAATCCGGCCAAATGTGAAATGTTTACACTTTGGGAGATTAAATGTAAAGGGACAGTACCCTGTTAATGGCAAGACCCTTAACAGTGTTGATGTGCAGAGGGATCTTGTCCACAGCTCTCTGAAATTCACTGCACAGGATGATAGGGTGGTAAGAGGGCATATGGCAATGCTTGTCTTTATTGGTCGAGGCATTGAGTTCAAGAGCTGGGAAGTTATGTTGTAGCTTTATAAACTCAAGTTAGGCTGCATCTGGCGTATTGCATTCAATTCTGGTCGCCCCATTATAGGAAGGGTGTGGAGGCTTTGGATGGGGTTCAGAAGAGGTTTACCAGGATGTTGCCTGGATTAGAGAACATGTGCTATAAGGAGCGGTTGGACACAATTGTGTTGTTTTCTCTGGAGCAGAGGAGGCTGAGGGGAGATCTGATCGAGGTTTACAAGATTATGAGGGACGTTAATGGAGCAGACAGTCATAATATGTTTCCCACATTTGAAATATCTAATACCAGAGGGCATGCATTTACGGTGATGGGGGGGGGGGGGTGAGTTCAAAGGATATGAGTGGGGTGACATTTTACCAGAGAGTGCTGGGTTCCTGGAATGCTCTGCCGTGGGTGGGGGTGGAGGTAGATATGATCGGGGGCATTCGAGAGGCTCTTAGGCAAATGAATTTGCAGGGAATGGAGGGACATGAACATTGTGTAGGCAGGGCAGGGGTGTTAGTTTAGTTGGGTATTTGATGACCCATTTAATTAGTTCGACACCACATCATGGGCCTGTGCTCTACTGTTCTATGTTCTAACTTATCGTCGAAGGTTTGTTTTTGCCTCTTTGTGGCTGAGCTGAAGTTGTGTGTGAGAGAATTTATTGCTTATTGAAAAAATTCAGAAGGTATACCGTGGCCTCCAGGAAGTAAAGAACTAATCTCTGCATCTCCGAAGTCTCCGTGTCTGACTGGATCCGGCAGTCAGCGTCACATCCTCCTCCACAGGCAGAGCTGAAGTGTTGAGAGGGAGAGATCGGAGAGGATGGTTGTGTGGGAGGGTGACATCATGGACAGAAGTAAGGGAGCAGCAGTTAGTGGCCAAGGCAGGGCTCTCCCTCTTCAGCGGAACCTGAGGATCGAGGATGAGTGGACGATGGTAGGTGAGGAGGAGGAGTGGATTGGATGATTGGGGAGGAATGCAATTCTATCGCACACACTCTCCATCCAACAAACACATGAAATACTTCCCTGTGCTCACTCATATACACTTCCCATCTTTCACACACACAAGCTCCATTAGGAGTATGCGCGCGCGTACACACACACTTTCCATCTCTCTCCCTCTCACCCACTTACACCGGATCCTTCTTGCACACACCCACTCTCAGATACTTCCTCTCTCTCGCAAACACCCACATTCTCTCACACACACGAACACACCCCATCAGTCTGTTCTGTTACACGCCGCATCTCTCACGCATGCACAGTGACCGAATAAAGTCACACTGTGACCACACACACATGCATTCACCCACTGACACTCCTGGGTACGTGCAGATATACCCTAACTATACACAGCTCGCTTCCACACACACTTTCATAACGTACCAGCGTATTGCGACAACACACAGGAGGGCGAGCGCCCACACACATACAAACATGGACACAACCGCACGAATTCGTCCACAGACCGTCCCTCACGTTTCGCCCTTCATTCCCCATTTTACATTCCGCCAGCATCGCCCATCACCCCCCCCCGTCACTCACCACCTCCACCGATACTCCTGCCCCTCTCCAACCGTCCGCTGTCCCTCCGCCCTGCACCTCACATCCCCATTTACCCCTTTCCCACTACACTCCATTTGCTGAACTCTGTCTCCGCAGCGCACTCCACTGTGGAGAACCCTGCACCTCATCTCACCCTTCCCCACTCTCGCCCAATCTCATCACCCGCTTCTCGCTCTCGCTCTCCCACCTTTGTCCTTCCTTCCTCCGCCCAATTCCCCTCTACCCCACTCTCACTCCCACTAACCCCTCTACACCAGTCCCACTAGACCAGCATTACTGGGGACAGGAAGGTATTGCCGTCTTCACTCGCATCAGTCAGGGGAGTGGGCGCAGAATTGGCCTCAACTCTGCAGCCCAACATTTGAAGTTGGACCGGTGAGCAGGCGGGGATCAGGCTGCACGGCTCCCATCGATAGACACGGCGGTCGGGAGTCTGGAATAAAGTGCCAGACGGTCGTGGAGGGTCAGTCTGTACGGGGTTCAAAGGCCGGGATACTGAACTCAGAGCTCGGCATGCTTTTGATTTCCTGAATATTATTTGATTGTAAAGCAAATATTCTAAATTTGTATTGCATTGTGTGTGCTTAATAAACTTGCAACTGCTTGACCGCAACTTTTCGAGACATCTGATCTTTTTTAGAGATCCTGTAATGCAAGTTGTGCAAAAAAAGTGTGAATTGATACAGTTTGGTACGGAGAATGGTGCGGGTTGGACGGCACAAAACCGAGACAAAGAAGTCTGGATGTGAAGGAAAATGAGTAACTGGACAGATCGTTCAGATTCTTTGGACTGATGACCGGCTGTGGGTGGCCGGGTGCTGGGAGTCAGTCCCATAACAGACAAGGGAGCATCTGTAAGTAAACCCTGAAATGCGGTGAGGAGGCAAAGGTGGAAGTGGGGGCAGTTGAGGCTTTTATAAGCAATTAGGTCGGCATATGAATATGCAAATAATGGAGGGATACCGACGTGTGGGCAGAAGGGACTAGTTTTGTCACTTTCAATCGCAAGTTTAATTAGTTTGGCACAATATCCGTTGCCGAGGGGCCTGTTCCCGGGCTGTACTGTTCCATGTTCCATCTGGAAATCCGTGAACAGAATGTCAGGGGAGTGAGACGGGGAGAGGGTGACGTGGATCAGTGTTTGGAAGATTTGAAGTCAGAACGCAGCAAGTTACGGCGATAAAGTCATTGATTGTTGGAGGTTGATATTTTGTAATACTTAAAATTCATGAGAACAGCTTCAGTATTCTCGGGGAGACACGGAGTCCTGCTCCACAATAAACTCAGATCAGTATTATTTTGCTGTACCTGCTAGGTCAGCAGGTAGAGCAGGAGAACTTTCTCCTCAGTGCCGTGGGTTCGAGCTCTATGCTGGGCGGCAACTCTTAAACTGTTTGCCCGTTTCACTGACCGAACCCAGGTCTGAAATGCCGGAGCGTTCAATGAGAGGTATGACGTGATCACCATCGAATATATGAAGATGTTTCAAGCAGTGTCAGGTGGTCCTCACACAAAGAGCTCCGTATTACGCTGTGTGAGAACCACCTGACGCCAGTTGGTGGGAGGAGAGAACTGTTCGGGACCCACCATTTCTGCGGGTCCCGGCCCATCCCGGGATCGGTGTCAGCATGTGCAAAGTTCCTTCACTGTCGGTCTTCACTGAAACAATTAACATTTTAGAACAACCCACAGTTTCAATGGAATGGTTTTAAAATCGAGGAGTGTTTGAATAAAACAATCCTGAGCTGCCTTGGTGAGGTTTGGACTCCGATCGACTGATCAATGGTCTGGGATCCGGATCATAATAAAACACGGTTTTCTCTGTTCTTGGTCTCTTTTGAGTCCAACGCATTGCGTGTTCCTAATTGTACTTGAGAAAGCGCAGTGAGCCGCTTCTTGAACCAGTGCGGTCCTTCTGGTGAAGGTACACCCACTGTGATGTTTCTTTTTATTCCAAAATAAACTTTATTCATCATAAAACAACGAAATATATACAACAATAAAACAGTGCAGGCCTTTACATTCGTGTTCGGATCAATCCTCAATGTTACCTTTTTATATAAAAAACACAGCGCCGATGCCACACGTGTGACTCCCTGAGGGCTACGCCAATCCCATATTTGCAATATATAGGGGCTTTCTCGCCTGACCCCGCCCCTCCCTCTCCAGTGGCAGAAGAGCCCGAAACTATAGTCCTTCCCCACCGAGTCCTTACATTGCCTGCACCCAGCTTCAGTGCGTCCCTCAGCACGTACTCCTGCAGCGTGGAATGTGCCAGTCAGCAGCATTCCCCTACGGACATCTCGCAGTGCTGGGAGACCAACAAGTTTCGCGCAGAACAAAAGGCGTCTTTCACCGAGTTGATGACCTTCCAGCAGCAGTTGGTGTCCGTCTCTGTGTGTGTCCCAAGGAACAGCCCGTACATCAGACAATCCTCTGTTACCCAGCTGCTGGGGATGAAGAGTGAAAAGGACCCTTTCATCTTTCGCCACACCCTCCTCGCAAACCCACAGCCCACAAAGAGGTGGGCGACCGTCTCGTCCCCAGCGCAGTCCTCCCGGGGGCAGCGCGCGCTGGGAGTGAGGTTCCGACCATGCAGGAAGGATCTGACGAGAGGCCACATATCACCGCCAGCCAAGTGAGGTCTTGGTGCTTCTTAGTGCGTTCTGGCGATGAAGCATTCTTCCGGATGATCTGGACAGTCTGTTCAGGGAACCACCCCACAGTATCCATCGAATCCTTCTCCTGCAGTGTCTGCAGGATGTTCCGTGCTGACCACTGCCTGATGGACTTGTGGTCGAAGGTGTTGGTCTGGAAGAAGTTTCCACGAAGGACAGGTAGAGCGGCAATATCCAGCTGACTGGAGCGTTTCACAGCAACGGGGCCAGGCCCATCCTTCGCAACACCGGGGACAGGTAGAACCTCGGCACGTTGTGACACTTGGTGCCCACGTACTTTGGTTCCACGCAGAGCCTGATGCAGCCACAGACGAAGGTGATCATCAGGATGAGGGCAATATTGGGGACTCTTTTGCCCCCATTGTCCTTGGACTTGTGCATGGTGACCCGTCAGACCCGCTCCATCTTGGATCCCCAGATGAACCAGAAGATGGCACGGGTGATTCCCAAGCCAGAGGATCAAGGAACTGGCCACACCTGCGCCAAGTACAGCAGCCCTGAGAGCACCTCACTCCTGATGACTAATTTCTTCACAGTTATTGAGAGGGAGCGCTGTTCGCACAGTCCCAGTTTCTGCTTCACCTTTCCAATCCGCTCCCGCCAAATTTTGTTGCAAGCCCCGGCCCCTCCGAACCATATCCCCAGCACCTTCAGATAGTCAGACCTGACGGTGAAGGGGTCGTTGGACCGTTCTGGTCAGTTGCCGAAGAGCATGGCCTCGCTCTTCACGCAGTTAACTCTGGCCCCTGATGCCAACTCAAACTTGTGGCAGATGCTGGTCAATCTGTGAACTGACCTTGCGTCCGAGCAGAAGACGGCGACGTCGTCCATGTACAGGGAGGTTTTCACCTGGGTGACCTCACTGCCTGGCAATGTCACCTCTCTGATGCTCTCGTCCTTCCTGATGGATTCGGCAAAGAGTTCTATGCAGCACACGAACAAGACCGGGAAGAGATGGCAGCCCTGCCTGACTCCAGACTGAATGGGCAAGCTATCTGTTTCCCACCCATTGATTTGCACTGTGCTACTGATGTCTGTGTGGAGCAGTTGGATCCAATTCCTGATTCCCTCCCCAAAGCCCATTTTGGAGAGCACGTCCAACATGTACGTGTGTGATATCCTGTAGAAGGCCTTCTCCTGGTCCAAGCTGACCAGGCAGGTGTACACCCCTCTGTCCTGTACGTAGGCGACGGTGTCCCTGAGCATCACAAAGCTGTCAAAGATCTTCCTGCCAGGTTCAGCACAGGCTTGGTCCAGATGGATCACCTGTCCCAGAGCAGACTTGAATGTTGTCGATGGCCTTGAACAGGATCTTATAATCCACATTCAACAGCGAGATGGGTCTCCCATTTCTGATGTCCGCCCTCTCCTCCTTCTGCTTGTAGATGAGGGTAATGATGTCCTTCCTCATGGATTCTGACATACTGCCAGCCCGGAGCATAACGTTATACACTTTCAGCAGGTCCGGGCCCATCCAGTCCCACAGAGCAGAGTACAACTCCACCGGTAAGCTATCACTTCCTGGAGTTTTACTCGAATCAAAGGAACAGACGGGAGCCAGTCAGCTGCCCCAGGGTCAGTGGTTGGTACAGACTCTCCCGCTTGCTGTTATCTAAGACCTGCGTGATAGAGGACAGGAAGTTCTGGTAGGCGGTGCTGTCTGTGGCCTTTTTGTCGTACAGACTGGTGTAGAAGGATCTGCAGATTCTTGATATGTCCGTCTGCGAGGATAACACTGAGCTGTCCTCTTCCTTAAGGTTGTGGATCACAGAGCTCTCCCTGTGCACCTTTTGGAAGAAGAAATGCGAGCACGTCTCATTCTGCTCCACGGAGCAGAGCCTGGTTCGGAAGATAATCTTGAAGGACTCGGAGGCGTGGAGCTGGGCTAGCCGGCTCTTTGCCTCTCGGAAATCCTCCCTCAGATCCACCTCCCTCGACTGCAGAAGGACGAGTTGCTGCAGGTCTGTCTGGAGTTGGCACAGTTCCCTCTGACTTGCTTTCTGGACCCCTCTGCGGATGAAGAACCTCTTGATGTTCTCCTTTGTCACTTCCCACCAGCGCACAGGAGAATCAAAGAGGCTTCACGGTTCTCCAACCTGCGTAATCCCTCTTTATTTCCTTAATGATCTCTGGGGTCAGCAGCTTGACGTTCAACTTCCAGGTCCCCCGCCTGTAGGTGACAGGAGGCCCGAAGGAGACGGTGATCAGAGAGGAACACAGGCGTGACGTCGGTGGATCTGACCGTGAATGGCTCAGACATTAACAGAAAGTCGATCCGGGACCAGGTTGAGCCGTCCGATCTCGACCAGTGTGTTGCGGCTGTGCTCCGCCTGCAGGGGTGCTGATTGCGTCGCATGACTTGGCATCTTTGACCTTTTCCATCAGGAGTCTGGAGTTGCCATCCAGTCTGCTGCCGCATCGATGATGCACTTGAAGTCACCGGTCAGAACATCCGGTCGCGACGTTGCCAGCAGCGGTGGGATCTGCTGGAGGACGGCCAGCCGCTCGCTCAGCACGGGCGAGGTGTACATGCTAATTAACTGGAGCGGAGTGTTCTGGTACATCACATCTGCCACAAGGAGCCGCCCCCCACCACCTCTCTGACCCCAGTGTTTGAGAAGTTGCCCCGCCACCCGCATCTGAATCCCCAGGCCGGAAGCGCGACCATCATTGCCCCCAGACCACACCAACAGTCTGTGGGACCACCATCGCTACCACCTCTGATAGTTGCGGAAGTGCGGCAACCCGGACTCCGGCAACAAAGTCACAGCAGCCATAACCTTGGCAAGGAACTGCAAGGCATTAACACATCGTGCAGTGCTCTTCACACTGCGCACGTTTAGAGATGCCGGTTTTATCTCCATGGCTCTTTTGGAGTTCAGTTCCTGTTACACAGTCCATTTTCATTTGTCCTGGGTCCTCAGGCCCACAGTTCTGGTGAACTTCCTCACCTACTCCGGGCTCAGATATTGAGAGTAGTTTCCCCTTGGGTGTGGCGTCCCTTGTGGCAAGGCTGGTGGTGCTACTGGGGGGGGGGGGATCCGTCTGTGTCCCTGTTCCTTTCACTGTTGGTCCAATATCTTTCCTCTCCCGGTGCTGGTTTGCATCGGATGCGGTGCTGCTCCTAGTCTCCCGGAGCTGGGGGGGGGGGGGGCGGGGGCGATGGCCTCTGCGCTTCTCCCGGTCTCCTGGAGCTGCGGGTCGGCGGCAGGGTTGTTCCCTCGCTTGTTCCTGTCTGTTGGTTCTCTTCCAAGTTCTCTCCTCCATTTTGCCGCTTCCTCTGCCTCCATCATCGGCTTCCGCTGTTGCTTTCATCTTCTGACGAGGAGAGGTTGCTGGTGTCCATCTGTTGCATTACACTTTTCTTTCCAGTACCTTTGTTTCCTGTGGCCCGTTTTCTCTCGGGTGGTGTCTTCCGCGCCTTATTCCTCTTCACCACCTGCCATACCCTTTCCTGTCCCTCCCCCAATCCCTCTTCCATTGACTCCTCCTCTTGGGGAGGGGGCTGGGAGTTCATGGCTGGGTGTTGGGCGCTCGAGGCAGTCGGGCTGTCCTCACCCTCCCTGGTCTTGGTCTCATCTGGGGCCACTGTGTTGGTGGGGGTTGTGTCAGTGTCCCTCGGGGTGTTGTTGGTCCTGGCATCCCCTCTTATTGCCTGTGCATAGGTACGGGCCCGTTTTGGGCAGGCCCTGTAGAGGTGGCCTGCTTCCTCGCACAGGTTGCAATATTTGCTCTCCTGACAGTCTTTTGTCTGGTGACCTTCCTGCCTGCAGTTCTTGCAGATAACTGCGCTGCACTGGGCCGCCATATGTCCGGGTTTGTTGCAGTTAAAACACACCCTGGGTTGTCCCATGTACACCATGGATCCACGGTTCCCTACGATGACATACACTGGGGACGGGGTGGATGATGGATCCATTTGTGTCAACTCTCAACTTGACCTTCACCTGGCGCTTACTAGTCCAGATCCCAAACAGGTGCTTGATGTCAACGCAGCTTCCCGCTCTGTCAACGTACTGAGCCAGGAAGGTGAGAACATCCACCACGGGCACGTGTGGGTTAAACGTGTGCACCGTTACCACATGTTCCTTCTGGGTGGGGAGGGTGAAGAGAGGCTGCACCTTCAGCAGTGATAGCGGAGCTTCGTTCCCCTTCTTCCCAAAGTCCTGCAGCAGCTTCTGCCATCCTGTCAGGTGCTTGAAGTTAACGTCAAAGTATCCGTTACCCATGAAGTCCTGGAGGCAGTAGATATCCTTCGCCTCGAACTTGCAAGTCTCCAGTAAGTCCTTTCTGATGAATAGGTCCCGCGTGAAAGGGCTCCCCACCCTGAGATCCTTCACCAGCAGTCAGACTGTGTTGAGGATCCCTCCTCCCGAGGAGCTCGTCGCTGCCGCTATCCTGATGTGGTCGTTTGCTGAACTGAGGTGCTAGACTGGTTCCCCAGTCAGCATTAGGATCCTCCTCTGTGTTGGCAGGTTAAACTCTTCATCAGGCAGCCACTTGATCGCGAAGAGAAGAGTCCACAGTGTCTTTTCTTCAATGTTGGTGTCTGTCAAAATTCACCATGAATCGATACTACATTTGCTTAGCCAAAAGGCCGAGAAGAGAACGAGTTCATGATGCTCATGGCCTTGGAGGAGATGCCGGTGTCGGGGTGAACTTGCTTCATCACTTTGTAGATGTAGATGGAGTAACTCTCCTTCCTCACTCTCCTGCGCTTCTTGCCCGCTAATTTGGGCAAGGCTTTCTTGGCGCCCTTCTCAGGAGAGGATTTCTGCGGCGCAGGCATTTCTTCAGTCGGTTTCACACTCAGAAATAAGTGGAACCTGCTCGGAGCGCGGATTAAATAGGCAGTGCGCCCGCCCTATGCTAATGAGGGATGGGGAATCGAGCGTTTCCATTGGCTGTTTTGCAGGAACGAATCACCCATCGGATTTATTCCAACGAACCTTTTGATTGGATATCTACGGGGACAAATCACAATGCCGCGCTCCACCAATCAGAAGCCGGCCCCACTGCCCAGTGTTGGGTCTGGGTAACACTGCGGACTGGGAACTGGCGCCGGTCTGGGGCAGTTGTTGCTGCCGGTAAACGCGGCAGTAAGGTCGGCAGGGCAGAGAGAGGATGGCGGTGAAAGGGGAAATGTAAAATGCAAAAACACATGGAATGAAAAATAAACCACTTTCAGATAAAATGAAGAAAAAAGCAAGCTGGAAGCAGTTTACTTCACAAACAAGGGCAGCAGGGACCGAAGCTGAGAGATGTCCCGTGAGGAACATTTCTGTGTGAAGTTCTAAGTCAAACTAGAGCTGATTGTCGGATGCACAAGTCCATGTGTTGCACAGGTGCAATGAAAAACTAACTTGCAGCAGCATCACAGGCACATAACATAAGCGATACAACAACGGCAAGAAAACACATAAACAAAACATTAAGTATACAGAATTACCCAAGAAACAACACAATTAGAACAAAAAAAAATCAAAGGTCATTGTAGTGGAACGTGTTCATGGTTTTGCCACACTGTGATAGTGATCAGGGTTGTGTAAGTTGTTTCAAGAACAAAATGATTGAAGGGACGTAGCTGTTCTTGAACCTTGTGATGTGGGACTTCAGGTGTCTGCAGCTCCTGCCTGATGGTAGCTGCTACTTGTCCACTCAAATGTGAGGAAGGAAATCACCGAGTAATTGCAGGTCTGTCAGTGCAACGTGTGGTGGGAAAATATGGAAATCCGTTCTGAGGGACAGTGTAAACTCCATTGAGAAAGGCAGAGTTTAAACCGGGTCGGTAACAGGTGAATTTATTGAGGTTGTAACGAGGAGGGTCAGCATCAGAGGATTTCAGCAATACCTTTGGGAGGTTCCACAAACCATCTTGTCAAAATATTCTGTATCTGCCAGTCAGTTGTACAGTGTGAGGTTCATTCTTGACCTGTCACTCTCTGGTACAGTATGGGGTTCATTCTGTACCTGTCAGTCTCTGATACAGTGTGAGAGAGTGGGGTTCATTCTGTACCTGTCAGTCTCTGGTGCAGTGTGGGACTGTGGAGTCCATTCTGTTTCTGTCAGTCTCTCATACTGTGTGAGATTGTGGGGTTAGTTCATTTTCATTCTTGCAGTTGAATACTTTGATTAATTCTGTGTATTGTTTCGAACAATATTGCACGAACTGTATATTACTGCTTCAGTGTCTGCTGCTGGTTACATTGAATTCATCTGAACACACTTTGCAGCAGTGCATCTGTAGATATTCAATTCAACACTGGTCCTGGGAGAAATAATGTCACTTTTTGAACTGTTCTGTGTTGTGTCGCAACATTTGGGCGAATGGAACGAAGACTCTTATTCTGCAATGTAGATGTGTGACCAGTGGCCATCCACAGGAATCAGTGCTGGTACCTAGGTTTGATCAGAGAAAATGTACACGGGCTGATTAGTTTGCAGACGACGCAATTGTTGGTGCAGTTGTGGATGGTGAGGAAGGTTGTGAAAGGGATACAGCAAGATATAGATCAGTTGGAAATATGGGAAGATAAATGGAAGATGGGGATTAATCTGGACAAGTGTGAGGTGTTCACTTTGGGAGGTCAAATGTTGGAGGAAAGTGCATAGTAAATGGCAGCGCCCTTTGGAGCATTGATGTACTAAGGGATCTTGGGATGCAAATCCATAACTCCCTGAAAGTGGGAACACAAGGAGACGGTGGTGCAGTAGGTGTCAGGTACACCGGCCTTCATAAGTAGGGGAATTGAATATAAAACTTGGGCAGTCATGTTGCAGCTGTAGAAAGCTTTGGTTCGTTCACGTTTGGAGAACTGGGGGCAGTTTTGTTTGCCACATTACAGACAGGATGGAAAGGTGCTGCAGAGCTTCACCAATATGTTGCCGGGATTAGAGAGGTTCAGCTGCAAGGAAAGTTTGGATCAACTTAGATGGTTTTCTCCGGAGGATGAGGGGTGAGCTGAGAGAAGTATATAAAATGTAGAATGACACAGACAGTGTAGACAGGTAGAGTATTTTTCCTCGGGTGGAAATATCAAACACTGCTGGGCAGAGATTTAAGGTGAGAGGGGGAAGGTTGAAAGGAGATGCAGGAGGCAAGTTTTATTTCAGACAGGGAGTGGTCGGTGCCTGGAACATGCTGCCAGTGGAAGTGGTGGAAGCAGATCCAATGGAGAAACATTGAAGGGACATTTAAACATCCCCATGAACAGACAGTGGATGGAGGAACACAGACCAGGTGCTGGCAGATGTGCAGTCTGAATTGTCATCATTGTTGGCACAGACAGTGTCGGCTGAATGGCCTGTACCTGACGGTGTTTTCAGCTACAGCAGGTAATGAGGAAAACTGACCTTTTATTGATGGGGAACTGAGTACATATGTGGGCAGGTTGTGCCTCATTGATGTAAGGCAGTGGGGAGGCCACTTGTACAGTGTTGGTCTCTTTATTTAAGGAAGGATGTTCATGTATTGGAAGCAGTTCAGAGAAGGTTTACTGGACCAACGCTGGCACTGGGCCTGTTTTCTGATGACGAAAGGTTGGACAGTCTGGGCTTGTATCTGCTGCAGTTTAGAAGAGGGAGAGTGGACGATTAAAACAGGCAGAAGTCCTGAGGGGTCCTGACAGGCCACGTGGGGAGAGGATGGTTCAACGTGTGGGAGAATGTGAGAATGGAGACTGCTGTACAATGATGAGGGGGCTCTCATTTCAGCCAAAGATGATTTAGGATTTTTTTCAAGATTGTATTTCTTTTGCAAAGATGATTTTTTTTGCCTCATAGGTTGTTGAGCCTTTGCAATTCTCTTCCCCAAAGGGTGTTTGAATCTTTCTAAGGGAGAGGCATTGAGATACATGATACGGAAGGGGGTGAGATATTACGGTGGGCAGACAGGAACCTGGAGTTTGATGTTAAACTGAGACCAGCCGGGAGCTCATTAAATGGCAGAGCAGGTGGGAGGGGCTGAGTGGAGACACCTGCTCCTAATTCGGATGTCGGGGTGTCTGTGTGTCCCTGTGGGGTGGTGACAGGACTTTATACAGGGTCTCTGCTATTTCCACCCACGCTGCTCTGAACAGCCCGGGACGTGTTCATCAGGGCCACTGAATTCTCTGTGTGTAAAGGTGCTGAACAATGTTTCATCCCTCTGATCCGTCCCTCTCTCCCACTCCTCCTGCTCCTGTTCCTGATGTTCTCATTCAGACCCTCGTGTCTGCTCCACCAGTCAATGAGGTCACGGCTGGTCTTTGACCTCAGCACCACCCTCCTGCACTACCCACAGGTACAGCGACTCCTTGCATGACTAAATATCTCCCAGAAACTATCAGTCTCAGCCCTGACTGCACTGAAAACTGGGTCTCCACAGTCCACCGGTCAAGGAATTCAAGGTGAACCATCCTCTGATGAAGAAGACAGCTTCTGGACTTTGCCCTTGAAGGTCGAACCCCTTATTCTGAGACTGCGACCCTTCACTACAGACCCCTCAGACAGCAGAAACACCCTCCCTCTATCCGGTCTGTCACGCCCTCCAACAATTCTGCAAGTCTCCATAGGATCTCCCCTTCTTCTCCTTAACCCCAGAGAATACAGGCCCAGCCCTCTCCTGTCCCCTCACACAGGGGACCTGCCCTCCCTGGAACCAGTCCAGTCAGTGTGGGGAACAGTCACTGAACTCCCTCTATTGCAGGTAGTGTGACCAGACCTGGACACAATGTTCAAGGAGCGCTCTCACCAGGGCTCTATATAATCCCTGTGAGACATCTCTACTCCTGCTCTCCACTCCTCCTGCATCATAGGACAACATCCTGTGGGCCTCCATAATTCCCTGCAGTCCCTGCATGGTCACTTTCCGTGGCTTGTTTACAAGGACACCCAAGTCCCTGTGAACATTTCACTCTGTCCCCATGGAAAAAGTTCTCTCCTTTTCTATGTTTCCTCTGGGAGTGGATGAGCTCACATTCTGTTCCATCTGCCCCGTCCTCACCCAGTCACATATCCTGTTTGCACCCCAAACCCTCTCTGCAACCTTCTCACTGCTGACCCTGCCCCCCCCCCCCAGCTCTGTAACACCAGCAGCCTTAGAGTCCCAGAGTTATACAGCATGGAAACAGGCCCTTCAGCCCAACTCGTCCAAGTCGACCAAGTGGCCTTCCTGAACTATTCCCATTTACCTGCCTTTGGCCTGTATCCCTGCAAACCTGTCCTCTCTATGGAACTGTCCAAATGCCTTTTAAATGTTGCAACCGTACCCGCCTGTACCACCTCTTCTGGCAGCTCGTTCCATATACACACATTGTTCTGTGTGATAAACCTGCCCCCAGGTACGTTTTAAATCTTTCCTGTCTCACTTAATACCTATGCCTCTAGGTTTGGACTCCCCTCCCCTGGGAAAAGACATTGGCTGTTCACCTGACCTATGTCCGCCATGGTTCTATAAACCTCTCTAAGTTCACAAACACTCCAGGGGAAAAATATCTTAGCCTATCCAACATCTCCTCATCACCCAGGCCCTTGAGTCCCAATAACATCCTCAAATCTCCTTTGCACCCTCTCCAGTTGAACGACATCTACCTGACAGCAGGACACCTAGAACTGTACACAGAGCTCCAAATGCAGCTTTCCCAATGGTGTGTACAGCTGTAATATGATGACCCAGTTCCAGTGCCCAATATTCTGACCGATGAAGGCAAGCATGTCAAACACCTTCTTCACCAGCCTGTCTACCTGTGTTGCCACTTTGAAGAAATGAGGTACCTACACCCTCAGGTCTCTCCATTCTACAACACTCCCAGGGCCGGTTTGCCTTATGAAGATGCAACATCTCGCATTTATCTGCCGCTCCACTGCCCACTAACCTAGTTGGTCAAAATCCCTTTATAATCTTAGATAAATGTCTTCACTGTCCACTATACCGCCCATTTTACTCTCATCTGCAAATTTACTAACAGTTCCACCTACACTCTCATCCAAATCTTTTCATATAAACGATGAAACACAGCAGACCCAGCGCCGATCCCTGCGGCACACCACTGCTCACGTTACACTAGTCTCATAAACAACCCTCCATCACAACCCGCTGTCTCCTACCATCAAGCTAATATTGTGTCCATTTGACCAGCTCACCCTGGATCCCATGTGAACTAACTTTGCAGACTAGCCAATCATGTGGGACCTTTTCAAAAACCTTGCTGAAGCCCATGCAGACAACGTCTACCACACTAATCTCTTCTTCTTGGTTACCTTGTCATATCACTCGACTAAATTCGAGACATTATTTCCCCCACAAAGAGTCAGTCCTGCCTTTCTAAATCCATGTACATCCTGTCTCTCAGAATCCCTGCCAATAACTTCCCCACTGAATAGCTTTTTGTTGTTTTCATACAGAACATGGTGCGTATTTGGAACGAGCTACCAGAAGAGGCAGTACAGGCGGGTACAGTTACAAGATTTAAAAGGCATTTTGGCAGTTCCATGGAGAGGAAAGGTTTACAGGGATGTGAGCCAGATGCGGGAAAATGGGAACAGTTCAGGAAGGTTACTTGTTCCCCTCCAATAATTGACCCACCGATTAACCTTGAGCCTTCACTATTAGCCTCAGCAGTCAAAAGTTCCATGGCTTTTCTTTGCAGCCTTTCTGAAATAAAGGTACCACTTTAGTCACCAACCAGTCTTCCAGTTCCTCACCTGCAGCTATTGGTGATACAAATATCTCTGCATGGGGTCCCACAATTTCTTTCGGAGGTTCCCACAATGTCCAAAGAGACAGGCCTCGGGGATTTATCTACCTTTATGCGTTTTAAGACCTCCAACACCTCGTCTAATGTGTTCTCTGTTAGCTTCCCCGAGTTCCCGAGCATCCATGTCCATCTCCACGGTCAATACAGCTGAGAAATATTTGTTAAGGCCCTCGCCCAACTCCTGTGGTAACACACACATTTGACTTTGTTAATCTTTGTAGAGCGTTTTTCTCATTTGCTTTTTAACTGTTGTATTGGGAATGTGTCTGGGCCTTGGGCTCAGTGTGGGATTGAATGTCTCTGCTGTCTGACACTGTGGAACTGAGGAGCTGTCGGTGTATCTATGCTTTGTAACGTACCTGGTGTGTGAGAGACGGAGCGGCTGCTCTGTTCCTTATGCCTCGGGAGGAGGGAACATCAGAGCTGATTGAAGTCTCTCCATGTGGGAAGGAAAAGGAAACGGGATCAGTGAGGGAGAGGTGAAAGGCAAACGGCTGTGTGAAGCGGCCGGTGCAGTCAGAGCCAGTGTGTTCGGCGGCTGCAGGGATGCAGATCTCAACTTCTGCCGACCAGTAGAGGGCGGCAGCTCCTCACCAAGTGAGGGACACACACACACCGCCAGATCCCGGCACCGATCCGGGAATGGGACACCCCATGGAGCAGGGAGATTGACACATCGAGCATTTCCACTCACTTCTCCCGTGGGACTCGCCGCTCAACCTGAGCCAAACAGCCGCTGTTTAAACTTCTCACCGGGAGCCTGCAATTGACACTTTTTGTAAAGCTGCCCCCACCCTGAGTGTCCGGCTCTGTGACCACTGCTCACTGTCCAGTAACAACACACACGGGGAGACTAGAACCGAACCGGGGACTTTCCCTCCTGGTCTGGGGAGAGGAAGCAGCAGTGACTATCACCAGCAGCTCCTTCCCACTCCGCCTTCCCCGCCCTGCCCACCCCCAGCCCGGGAACGACCTCTCCCTCCTCACCCAATCCATGTTCTGGGACCAGTCACTGCTCCACTCAGCCGCTTCCCTCCTGCCGCCGCCTCCAGTGCCCCGGGTCCAGACTCAAGTGCCGATCCCTGAGCCCATCTGCGGAGCCGCTCCCAGAGCGATGAGCTGCTGGAAGGAGGCTGCTGTCAGCGCTCTCCAGTCCCGGCTGCTTTAAACCCGCTCCCGCCGCTCGCTGAGGGAATGGAACTCACAGGCGGAGCTGCAGCTCACGGCGCATGTGCTCTGCCGCCCTCTGTCAATCAGGGCCAGGGGCGGGGCTACGCGGCGCATGCTCTCATGTTCACTGACATCACAGAATGAAGCCCAGCCGGACCTTTCCCCAGGTCACTTTGATCAGAGTCTGACCGAGGGGTCCGGGGCTGAGGGAGGGACAGGGCGGCTTTAAACCCGGGACCCGTGCACTTTAAAACATATCCACTTGGGATCGTTCTCTGCAAAATGCTTCAGCTGTTCCTGAGGCTGAACACAGTCCTTTCTCGGGACCCTCTCCCGTCCCGGGCTCACTGCAGACCGGCCTGTTCCACATTCCGGATGTCGGGTGAATTGATCACTTCAACAACAAACTCTTTGTCGCTTTTACTTTTATTTTAATTCAAAATTTCTCTTGTATTTGAAAAATATGATGATGCTGGTGGGACTCAGCAGGCCAGGCAGCTCTGTGGAGAAAAGCAAGCGGTCAACGATTCAAGTCAGGTCTCTGGAAACAGAAATAAACGTCTCCCCGTCGGGGATTTGAACCCCGGTCTCCCGCGTGATAGGCGAGGATACTGACCACTATACGAACGATGAAGCAATGGAACGATGCGGCCTATATTTCGGTTGTCAGGGTACAGGAGGACTCACAGGATCACACTAAAGTTTGTTCGTTGACTGTTAACCGGCTCCTTTCAGACTCCCACCTCACTGTGTGACTGGAGGGGTCTCGGGATTCTCCAGCGATTCAGTAACTTCTTGTGCTAAGGACCGGCCGGAAGCGGGGATCCCATTTAAGACCCAAATGCGTGTGGTTGGAAATAACATTGATAATCAGGATTTATTTTCCCATTTACTGATGAGAGAGGCAGGAAGCGATTTATCGTTCATCGACTATTTCAGGATCGACTTCAGTCCGATCCCGGTTGAATTATTATTGGGTGCTGTGTAACTCCGGTCTGTTGGAGGGTGGCGACATTTACTGGACGGAACAGGGACTGCAGTAGACCCGTCAGAAAGCAGCTCGGGGACTGGTGATCGAGTCACAGAGTCAAACAACACTGGAGATGGTTCAGTACCCGAATGGGCTGCACATTGGTGCGGCGGTAGTGGTATACTGGTGAGCATAGCTGCTTCGCAAGCAGTTGGCCCGGGTTCGATTCCGGGCCATCGCAAGTTCTAGAATTTCATTCTCCTGACAGCGGAAATGTCACAAAAAAACTTCTTGCAGAACAACGATTTGTACAGAACTCGAGGTCTCGAGTGCTCTACTATGCTAATCCGCAGGTAACTTGCTGAATTCATGTAGTTTCATTAGTGACGGTTAGAGCGATCCCATCTCCGCTACCTTAATTATCGCTCACTGTAAGCAGGTCAGTGGGTCAGGGAAGGAATTCCCGTCCCTCAACTTTTCCAGGGAAATCGATGAATAGATCGTTGCAGCTTCCTGCTTTCACTCTGTCCCAGATTCCCACAGTAAACTAGGTCACACGTGATCGCCCCATGACAGCGAGGATGAGAATGCTTTGGAAAGGGTGCAGAAGAGATTTACCAGGACGCTGCCTGGATTAGAGGGTATGAGCTCTAAGGAGAGATTGGACAAACTTGGGCTGTTTTCTCTGGAGTGTCCGGGGCTGAGAGCGGACCTGATAGAAATTTATAAGACTACGAGAGGCATAGATAGGGCAGGCAGGCAGATATATTTCCTAGGGTAGAAATGTCAAATACCAGAGGGCATGCGTTGAAAGTGAGAGAGGGTAAATTTAAATGAGTTGTATGTAACAAGTGTTTTACACAGAGACTAGTGGGTGTCTGGAACGACCTGCCAGGTGTAGTAGTGGAAGCAGATGTGATATTGTTGTTTAGCAGGCTGTTAGATAGGCACATGTATATCCAGGGAATGGAAGGATATGTGCAGGGATTGGAGGGGGGGGGGGGGGGGGAGGACATGGATCATGTCCAGGCAGAAGATTTTGGTCTAATCCTGCATCGAGTTCGGCACAGACATGGTGGGTCAAAGGCCCTGTTCCTGTGCTTTACTGTTCTATGATCCATGATCCCCACATGTCCCAGATGACGTGATCACACAGTGACGTCAGTCTGTTCACCCCCGCTCCCTGTCTATGTTTACCCTGTGCAATCTCTCCCCTCACTCCCCCTCCGTTCCGACACGGACTGCACCCGGTGTTTCTGCACTGACTGGTGTAATACAGGGTCACAGAGCACGGACATGTCCATACTGACCGAAACATTCCCCTCTGTGCCAAAACCGTTTTCCAGCACTTGTCCCACAAACGGCTCTGCCTCAGCGATTTAAATGTTAATCTGGATACTTCATCAATGTTGTGCGAGTTCCTGCCTCCGCCGCCCCCTCAGGTCGTGCGGTCCAGACACCAACCTCCCTTTGGATGAAAACCTTCCTCAGTCTGTCTCCAAACCCCTTCCCCCCATCTCGAAACTGGACATTTCTGCCCGTCACCCGTCTATCGTTGTGGCTCCGTGTTTCCCCTTTCCAGGGGTAAAGCTGGCCTGTCCTGTGTGTCCCACAGCCCCGTCACGTGATGTGTTTGGTCTCACCCTGTCAGAGATGTTCCCCTTGTTCTCCCCACTGCCCACTCCCCACCTTCTCTGCCGCTGAACATTCACCTGTTCTCTCTATATCCTTGTTCCACTGACGGGTCCTGAAACGTCAACTCGCTTTCGATTTCCGCCTGACCTGCTGAGTGTTTCCAGCATTTTCTGTTCTATATCAGCGCACAGCCTCACACAGCAGAGAACATTGTGTATTGGACTATAGCTGAGCACAACAGGGACCGTCGTTCTCCACAACGAAGCTGTCCACGTGGAATAATGGAATGAAAGGAGCGTTCATATTGTAACGCGAGATTTTCAAACCAAGTGAAGTGATATGTATATTGTGGGGATGTGTGGCGTGACAGCGTCCTGTTGTAAAATGTTCAGCTGAAGAATAGCAGAGGATGGTTTCGATCCATCGACCTCTGGGTTATGGGCCCAGCACGCTTCCGCTGCGCCACTCTGCTGTTAGAGAAACAACGTCAGCTTTCTGTATTCCCTCTTTTATTCTTCTTGCCGTTTTGCGACTTAACACAGTTTCTTTTGCTGGCTTCTCTTCTTCCCCCTTACTCACTACTTCATCTCTTCCCATTATCTTTCTGTGTCTCTCCCTCTCTCTTTCTCTCTCTCTCCCTCCTTTCTTCCTTCCTTACTTCCTGTCCCATACTGTTAACATCACCGTGCTGTCTGTGCTCTCTCCCGGGTACAAGGTAAAATTAAGAGGCGCATCTCTGGGAGTTGGCGATGCAACATTACAGGTGATTTATCCATGTCAGATGGCACTTTCCCAGCTCTCTGTGGCTGGAGACAACATCAGGATTTTATTTCACAGTCCCAGTCCGTTCTGAGGTCGGTCAGCATTCTATGAAGGTACTTGTTCCGGGATTTGTTCAAAGTTCATGATCACCAGCATGGAGATGCCGGGGATTGAACGCTGGACCTCATACCTGCAAATCATGTGCTCTTCCGCTGAGCTTCATCCCCACTGCTGCTCCATAATTTCAGAACTTCCTGGATTTCGCTCGTTGAGCAAAAAACAGGTATTGGAACACAGAGAACAAGGCTGACATCGGCCATTCGGGCCATCCCGCTCCACCATTCAGTGCGACCATGGCTCATCATCCAAATTCAAGCCCCTGTTCCGTTCTCTCCCCGCAAGCCGTGAAAACCTTTGGGGCAGGGGCCATTTAGAATTAAATCAAAATAAGGTATTACATCTGGCAAGTCCGTTAGGTTCAAGGATGTCGCCGGAGGAAACACGCACATTCCGGTGAAATGGAAGCGGGACTTCGGGGGTCCAGGACGTGAGATCCCGCAGGAAGGGATCCCACTAAGCCCAGTGAAGCAGTAGCAAGGAGCTCCCGCCTCCGGACAGCGCAGTGTAACGCACTGCAAAAGCTGCCGGATCGCCAGAGTCCCTGGGTGGGCTCGAACCACCAACCTTTCTGTTAACAGCCAAATGCGTTGACCTTTTGTGCCGCAGAGACATTCTGAAGGAAGCGGGAATAAATGGTCCATTCCTGGGTTGGGAGGCGGTGTCCAGGGACCGATGTTTGGACCCGGTTTTTCACAATCTGCATCATTGGTTTGGATCAGGGAGTCACGGACAATATAAAACAGAAAACGGTAGAAACACTCAGTACGTCGAGCAACATCTGTGTAGAGAGAAACAGAGGTAAAGTTTTAGATCGGAAACAGGGTCAGGAGTGACCAGGACCACTGTACCGAAGAGAATTTCCAGATCAACAACCCAAATTCATGACGGAAGCATTGAAACGCAGTAAAAGCAGGATCAGTTATTACATGGAATTTTCAGTCCGGGACCAAACAATCAACAGCCCCTCAAAATTACACTGGTTACTCCAGCCAGGCCCGCTGCTCCCGTAGTCGGCAGGATTCGAACCTGCGCGGGAAAACCCCAATGGATTTCTAATCCATCGCCTTAACCGCTCGGCCACGACTACCGCACTCCCCGCAGCCCGGTAGCCAGAAGGACATTGGCCATGGGCTGGGATCAGTGTGTCCCGGGACGGACGGGGACAGCGCTGATCCCGGAGTCAGAGAAACAGGACTGATCCTGAGCTCTTAATAGAAACTGCTGGAAACACTCAGCAGATCAGGCAGCGCTTGGGGAGAAACAGAGTTAATGTTTCAGGTCGATGCCCCTTCTCCCTGCACTCCGGGGGGGCAGTTAGACGGAGGGAGTCTCACTCAGGGCGGGACAGGGTTCCCTCACCCCGCCACCACACCCCAGACCTCCCAGTTTGCTCTCAGTCTCTGACTGTGGGCATCAGCAGCAGGGGCAGCGGTTAATGCCGTTCCCCAGCTGCCCTGGAGAAGGTGGGGTCGGGCCGCCTCCCTGGGCTGCTGCGCTCCATGTGGTGAGGGAGCTCCAACTGGGCTCTTCGTGACCGGGCTCCAGGACTCTGACCCGGCGCCCAGGCAGTGATGGCGATGGGGGACTCTGCAGGGTGGCCTGTGTTGTGCGGCTGGGCCGGTTTCACTCTCCTCCTTTCTGATCCACTCGACGGGTTTTCCGTGCCGTCACCAGGCAAACCCACTGGGGTGGCCTGGAGTCACATAGTCCAAAGCGAGTGGGGCCAGTGTTTTTTTGTTTCCTCCAGCACCCGGGATTCAGCAGGTGGGAGAGACTGAAATGGGTTGGAGGGGCTAAGCTGATATTCCGTCTGCTGTCATAGGGTATTGACCTGACACTTCTATCTTCTCTCTCCACGGGCAATGGGTGACCTGCTGAGTTATAGAACATGTTTTGTTGGCATGTCCAATTTCCAGCTACCGCAGTATTTAAGGGCTGTTTGGACCCGACACTGGATATACAAGGGCGGACATGGACTGTGGCGAGACTGACATCGGAGCGTTAACTTCTCCCCTGACTTGCACAAGTGTATTTTAATGAGTATTAAGGGGGTGGAGGAGCCTTGGTGTTCAAGTACAGAGACCCTTAACGTGACAGCAAAGGCAGGTAAGGGGGTGACGCATCCAAACGGGGGAGTCCCTTCATGAGGCGGTGCATGGAATTTAACAACAGGGTGGCTTTGTTCCAAACATGTTAGAGTTTGAGTCAGCCCACACTGGAGGGCTGTGTGTAGTTCTGCTCGCCACACTGTCGGGAGGGCCAGATTTCGTGAGAAAGGGTGCAGAGGAGATTCACCAGGATGTCTCTTCCGTTATAAAGGCTGATCCCCTTGGAGCAGCAGAGATTGCGACGTGATGTAGTTGGGGTGCGTGAAGTGACAAAAGACATAGGAAGAGTAGACAGAGAGAAGCCGTTCCCGTTGGCGATGGGACTGGAACAGGAGAACTTTTATTGGAGGTGAATGATCGGAACATGATGGGAGGGCTGAACACCGAGGGTACAGGGAATGTGGCCTGAGACAGAAAAGGGAATTCCAGCGTCCAGTGCGCGCACTGAGGGCACAAACGGGAATATTCTTGTGGAACAGGGAGAGTGACTGAGACTCTGAAAGAAGAGTTGCCATCGGTCTGTGCAGTAGAAGGGGACAGAGTCTCTGACGGGAATGGAGGGTGTGTCAGGAGAGAGGTTCCACAGGGTAAACACAGACACGAGCGAGCGGTGAATAGTCGGATGTCACTCAGTGTGAGCACATCATCTGGGAAATGTCGGGCATCTGTAGGCCTACAGGTTCTCGTAGGCATCTGGAATAGAGAGAGGGTGAGAGCTGGAAAATGTTCGATCCGTTCATTGATTGACCGGGAAAAGATGAGGGATGAGAACTATATCCCTGATCTGCTTTTAAGAAGTGACGGAATAATCTCTCTTCCACTCATTACCAACCTCAATTTTAAAAAAATGTATGAATTTTTACTCGGAAATTAGACCCTGACTGTGCTGACGCGGCGAGTCTCATCTTTTGCAATTTCAGTTGTACTGAATATAAATGTCTCCGCCGTTGCAGTTCCTGGTCCGTCCACCTGATGGCCCCATCCTCCAACAGATTGCATTTGCACAACGCAGAGGAATTGTTCAGCTGAGAGTCGACACCTGCAACAGCTGATTAGCTGAGAACAGAGTTTCTTGTAACTCATATCAGCTGTGAATCAATCAAAGCTTTTCAATGATACGCAGTTTACCGCAAAATTAAGTCACACTCCCGGCAAGTCTGTAAGAGAAGAGATTTCTATAACACCCTGGAGCACTCCGATCTCACAATAGTCACGGTGTTTCTGTCGCTGGACCAGTTTAGTTTCTGGTCAGTGGTAACACCCGGGGTTTTGAAGTTCGGGGACTCAGTGATGGTAAAACAAGGGAATGCCGATGTTGGACGGTTGGACCCTCTCCTGTCGGTGATGGTCATTGCCTGGAATTTCTCTACAGCGACCATTACTTGTGAATGGTCAATACATCCCCGGATGTCCTGGTGCACGCAGGAATGGGATGCTTCATTTGCAGGGAGTGGGAAGATAACTCAATTGTCAGTGATCATCGCCACTAGTGATGGAAGGAAAGACGCTGATGCAACAGCTGAATGTGGCTGGGCCTGGGGGAGAAATCCTGCAGTGATGTCCTGGGGCTGGGATGATGGACAGCTGACAACTACAACAGTTTTCCACTGCGCGGACAATAACTCTGACCCTTGCAGTATCTTCCCTTTGGTTCCCGTTAATTTCAGTTTTATCAACACCTGTTGATGCCGCGCTTTGTCAAAGGTTGCATTCTTTTCAACTGTAGATTTCCTCTGAGTGATACTGGAGAAAGTCATGTTGGAAACAGTGAATAATTGTTGGTCACCTTCCAAAAATGTTTGGACTCTGGAACAGTTCCCTCTTCTACAGGTCACTTCTGTCTAACAGAGATCCGAGTCGTCCAAAATTCTGAATCCCTCCCCCTGCTTTAACTTTTCAGCCACGGATGTGTCTGCCATATCGCCCTGTTCTTACCACTAATCGCCGTTCCACGACGAGTTATACACATATTACTACCCTTAAGGCCCTCCTTTTTATCCTGTTTCCTAACTGCCGATATTCACTCAGCAGGACGTCATCCCTTTATTGGCCTGTGTCATTAATCTCATTGTGTGCAATAACTTCTAGCTGCTCACCCTCCATCTTGAGAATGTCTGCAACCGCTCAGAGGCATCCTCGACCATGGCACCAGGGAGGCATCACACCATTCTAGAGTACGTTTTGCGGCCACAGGATCTCCTGTCTGCCTCCGAACAATCTAGTCTATTATCACTATTGTGGTTCTGCTTTCACACTTCCTTGCTGCGCTTCAGAGCCTGTCATGGTGCCACAGTGGGTCGACACTCTCTGGAGTTCAGTGAATGAGCGGTGATCTCATTGCTACTCACACTCTCTGGAACCACGGGTTCCTGTCAGAAGCCGATGGGTGATTTTTTTTAGAACAGATAGGAAGTAAAAATTTTAAAATAACTCATATTTCAGAAATATAATACAGTCACAGGAAATGCTGAAATACTGAGAAGATGAGGCCACATTTGTGGGAAGAGAAAGAAGTTAACGTTTCAGGTCAAAATCCTTTCCTGCATCTTGCAGGCAACTTCTGTTCCCTTTTTAGTTCTGACGAAGTGTTTGATCAAAAACGTTAACTTTGTTCATCTTCTCACAGGGTCTCAGCATTTCCTGCATATTTGATTTTTTTGTTTAGCAGCTCAGCAACCACGCCATTCGGCTCATCGCGTCCATGTCGTCCACAGATTATCAGTCCGACTTCCAGGAGCAACCAGGACCACTGAGCAGGACAGCATTTCCAAAGTATAATTGAACATATAATTGGGAGGTTAATTGGCCCTTTAAAAAGCTCCTCGTGTGCAAGTCAGTGGAGAATTTGATGGGAATGTTGTGAGAATAAAATGGGATCAGTGTAAACCGGTGATTGTTGTGTGGACCCAGTGTGTCGAATGGTCATTTTCTGTGCTCCATGACTCCATGACCATGACCCTGTCACACAAGAGCTCAGATTGCAGTGAAGAAGGGGAGCGATTTATGTTAATATTCGCAGCACTGGGATATTTTAGCTGTGAGGGGATAAAACACTTTGTTGTGTCTGGAACAGAGGAAGCTTCAGGAAGAGGTAGCGGTTGTTTACCGCCATTTATAGAACAGTTAAATTTTTCAAACGTATGTTAATTCGAGGGAGAAAGAGAAGGCATCTGTCATTATAGAGAGAGAGGGGAGAAAGAAAGAGAGAGAAAAAATAAGAAGAAAGTGAAGAAAAGGAGCGAGTCATGACGGGAGCAGGAGAGGGCAGAGAGGGAGCCAAGAAAAACACTGCAAGCGCACAACAGATCAGACAACATTTGCAGAACGCGAAACGGTGCTAACGCTCCAGGTCGAAAATCCTTTGTCAGAACCGGGGAACAAGGGTAAAAGTTCGTATCAAGCTGAAAGGCGAGTGGGTAAGGGAGGTGTGGGACAAAGGGGGCTTCTCTGGGATGGTGAGACCGGGCTGCGGACAGGATCAGCCGTCACTGTTGTTTCAGATCTCCGTTGATAACACGATTTCCACTTCCCACAAGTGAGGGATGTCCGGTCGGGAACAGATCTGCAGATTTAATTGTGATGTTTCATACCATTTATTTCTAACGTTCAATGATTTTCGCAATCCGATTCAGCGGGTATTTCACCTCGTTCTTCAGTTCCTGTAGGAATTTGCTTTCAGTCACGGAGTAAATACAAATGTTGGTGCAGAAACTGAGAAGCTGCAACATTCCTGATGTGAATTCTGTGATCTAACGGGGATCGGGGGAAGAGTGACTGTGAATCTTTGAAATTCGTTGGTAGATGTAAACCACTACCTGTGTTACCAACAACAATATGAAACTGTTCGTTATACTGAAGAGTAAAACTATGGATTTTCTTCGGTTCTCCATCTCTGGGTCCTTGTCATTCTCTCCATTGCTGCGGCCCCGGAGCCCCGTGCGGACTCCACTGGCCGCTAAAATTTGTCTGACCGTCAGAACATTGAGCAGCAAAATCAGAAGGAACGGGACACAAGGGGTTAAAATGCAGCTTAACAACTCAATTGTGCCCCTGCGGGGGATGTACTGAAGCTCAGTTTAAGAATACAGCTCCAGGGAACATCATCAATTATTTCTTCAGGCTCGTATGTAAAGTACCTTGGGATAGTCTCTAAACAACCGAGTACATTCACTGTCCCGATAACCACAGCCGCCGTTCTCTCGGTGCAATATTTTGTCTTCAGCTTCTCACAGCAAATGGCTACAAATCGATCAAAGTGAAAACCATTGTCAGCCAGACAGAGGCAGCAGCGCTTGCAAAAAGCGGCCACATAACGAGACTGCACATGGGGGTGATGCTAAGGAATGATCGCCGAAAATAAATCACAACAGTCCGTGTCAGCGGGTGTCCGAGATAACGACCAGGTGATCGGCGGCTGCCATTCCCACCAGGTAGCGAGTGATGCATTTCTACAGATCGCACTTTTTTCGAGACAGGATCGCAATCCCCGGCCTTAACCGGAAGAAAGAGACAGGGAAGCAAAAAAATGACAGACCAGACCCGAAGCCAATGCAGGAGTTTGACAGGTCCCGGTGACAACTCCACTCTGTTGCTGCATCGAGTGCTGGAAACTCGTTCCTATCTCCTTTGATGGATCCAGAGAGGGCGCAGAGTCGGTATGGACACTGAAGGAGATTGCGGCATCGTGCAACATGAGTCAGATTTGGGTTAGGATTCCCAAATGCTGAATTAAATCCGTAGTAGCAGGGAATATCCAGCTGGATAGCTTCCTCCGTAGAGGCAATAAGGGATGGATCAGCTTTACCGGCGCCGTCGGCGTATTCTGCTGAATCAAATTAATAAATCCGGGCAGTAGACTGCGGCGTTGTTCCAACAGCCAAACACGAACTACGTCCCTTCACCGCACTCCGGTTCAGTGACGGAACAATTAAGCAACGGATCAAAAACAAGAAAACCTGGAAGTACTCAACCAGGCAAGCAGCAAGTCTGGAAAGGGAAACAGGTTAACGTTTTGAGGCCGCGACACTTATTCAGAACTGTCCGTGTAAGACCCGTGAGCCGAAGCGTTCAGTGTTTTCTCCTTCCAGACACGCTACTTGCCGGGCTGAGTGATCCCAGCATTTTCTGTTTTCGTTTCACATCTTATCATTTGCTGTTTTGTTGGTTTTACAATAGAAGGTTGGCTAATTCCAACCGCTACAATGCGGGCTGACACAACCTCACAGCCAGACGCATCGTCTCCCACTGAATCCATCGCAACGAGGCAATGGAGAGAATTTCAGCAACCAGCAAAAGTCTCAGTGCAGCAGTCCTACATCTGGAGAGGTGTTAAGTGCAGACATAATATAAATGTATGTCACAATATTGATAACTGTGAATCCCAATGTTATCTACGACGCCGAGTATTTCACTGAATTCTTCATAAATGGTCTCATATTCAGTCTTAGCATATTTATTAAAAAAAATCCATAACAGCTTCATTCTACAACATGGGTTTCTTCACAACTACTCAACTGTTTCCACCTGTCGATTATCTGTTTCCTGTCCTTTACCCGAACAACCGCTCCCAGCACAGACAATCACCCTGTGTCACCTCCCGGGATGTATAAACAGAGTCACAGCAAATGCAGTGCAGCTGCTACAAGACCAAAGGCGCAGTTCCGTGCACATTCCATTATTGAGAAAACAAACTGCTGGGGGAACGCAGTGGGTCAGGCTGCAGCTGTCCGAGCCGTTGAGTCCCACGGATGCTGCTCGACCCGCTGACTTCGTCCAGCAGTTTGTTTTCTCAATAATGGAATGTGCACGGAACTGCGCCTTTGGTCTTGTAGCAGCTGCACTGCATTTGCTGTGATTCTGTTTATACATCCCGGGAGGTGACACAGGGTGATTGTCTGTGCTGGGAGCGGTTGTTCGAGTAAAGGACAGGAAACAGATAATCAACAGGTGGTTTTACTCCAGATGTCAGCCATCGCTTGCATCTCCATTTCATTCTTGAAATGCTGCGAGTGGACAGGTGGCTGTGGAAACACGAAGGGAGAGAAACAATGCAGAGCTTTGGAATTAGACATTAAGTTTCACCATCGACAGCTGACATAGCGGTTTACCGGGAATACTAGCGGTTGAAATAACAGGATAGTAAATGCCTCGTATCCACCTGATTACTGGATATCCCATTTCAGTGAGACTCTGTGACTGCTGTTGCTCCTGAATCCACAGTTCCGGTAGACATTCTGAGCTGATGTACTCCAACTGGCTCTGCTTTATTTAGAGGGTCAGTCTCTAGTGACACGGTTATACCCCTGACCATTGTTCTTAGTTACAGTCACTTGAAGAAACACATTACATCAACACTATTACATCTAGTGCAAGTATTGTGGTGATTTAACACAAATACGTCAACGTCCCCGGCATTACCTCAGTGCTTTCTCTTTTGCAAATAAGACCAATAGATTTTATCACACCTGACTCATCGTTTTCTGTAGGCCGATTCATCTATATTTGTAACTGATTTCTGCCGAGTGTGCAGTGAATCCAGCGGCACAATCCGACCCCTGTCCTCTGCCCCTGCAGTTTCCCGGTAAGAACTCCTTCCTTCAGTTCCTTCCTGGCCGCACACCCAGGCTCCACCCTCAGTAACGGTAACAGATCCAAAACACCACTCTCTCTGCCCAGCAGACCACAGGTCCCGTTCTCCATCACCGTCTCCTTCACTCCCCTCAGTTACCTGAAGATATTTTCTTTGCACAGATATTCATTTTCGTATGACATGCAACAATGTTCCAACATTTTCCTTACAATTTACCCAATTTTGTATATCCTGGATGTCTGATGTTCTAAGTAGTTGACAACTGTGTAAAGTTCCCGACTAATGTGTAAATGTAGCACATGTGATGTGAACAGGTAGAACGTTAAATATATTCCCTGCGAAGTACAGATTTCGCGCTGTATACAGATGCCTGATCATGCTGCTTCTCTCCTCGCTGTGAGCATTACCCGGTATCCCTGTGCTGAAGTGCTGGTCCTGTGGTGCAGAAGTGTCGCTGCAGAAATGGTTCCCAGAAGGGCCGCAAGGCTGGGGCGTTTGCAGTGTTCAGAGTGTTTGCTGCTGAGCGAATGAAGGTCATATTCCGGGTGTATTCGGGTTGAAATGCTTGTCGGACATATGAAGGTGGAATTTGTGTACAAGTGACCTGATGGTTTTGTGCGAAAGAGTCGAATTAGAAAATCTGTGTTGACAACTCAAATTGCGGAAGAGTTTAATTCCTGGACCTCTGGGGCATGTGCTAAGCAACGCAACACTGCTTTCTGAAATAACTTCTCCGCAGCAACCCGTTAGCTGCCCAATTAACACCCGTGCAGAATTTCCTCTGAAGCTCCTCCAGCACCATCACATCCTTCCCATATTGGGACGCCCAGAACTGCACACAGGAATCTAGCTGTGGATTAACTCATGATTTCTACAGTTGTGACCTAAACCCCTTATTCTAAAACTCGATGTCGCGACAACTGAAAGAAAGTCATATGCAGATAGCGTCTGAGAAAGTGAGACAATCTTTTCACAATGGAGAAATTCCCACAACACTCTGACAGTTAGCTCAGAGCAGACTGGCAATGGTGTAATTAATGGTTTCATCAACATTAATTCGACGAATGCCTTCTATCCATCCTCACGTTGATTGATTTTATTCCTGTTTATTTTTTCCCAGATGATTGAACGCATGACCGTCCGTTCCCGGCAGAGGGAAGGCGGATAAGCAACAGGTTGCGAAGATAGGAAGTGTCAGTTCGGCGAGAAGCCGGTCGGGTGGAGGTGGCGCAGCAGATGTCGTATTGTCGCTCCACATGAGTTTCCAGAGTTATGGAGAGATGGAGAATTGGGGATTGAAGGCAGAAAGGAATCGTTAGTGTTTCAGGATCCTTCTTCCATTGTGGGGCAGGTCGGGGGATGATTGGTGAGACTGGCCGGGCTGTGGACAAACTACATGTAGCAGGGCCGAGGATAAACAAACATATGAAGGGTAGGTGGCAGTGGATGAACAAGGATACCCATTGGTGTTGGTGAGGCAGAGTGCGAGAAAGACACGGGTTTGCTTCATCGACCTGAGAACCATGAGCCCAGCAACAGTCCACTCTCCTGTCTGAACTAACCTCTCTGCAGCAACCTGGTAAACGAGTGATTTCAACTTCGCTACAGCCGCCGTACATCTGTGGGACTCACAGCCTGTGTTTGCGTGTTCTTTTCTGTAATCTAACGCTCAGAATCCCCCTCAGATAACGCGTGTGTTTCCACACAGCCGCCACATCCATCCTCACCACCTGCAGTGGGGCGTGCACACCGCCAAAGCACCAAACTGGAAATCCATGATCACCGCACCAGAAAGAGGTACAGACACACACGCACATACGGCCAATAGGATAGAAACACCGAGACACGGAGCTTGATCAAAACAGAGAGAGAGAAAGCACCGACACGCACTGAGAAGCGGAAACGTACACCGATGAGCGGTTGCCTTTGCAATTTCTGTCCATCTGTGCTATACCTCCATCCATAACTGTAACCAGTTTAACATCCCGCTGTCCGTATCCGCAATACAACCCACCAGGGCTCGAACAACATGGTTCCCTGTCGTCACTGACTTTGATTTACTCTCAGTCCTTTTCCACCCATAGTACACACACACACACACACACACACACACACACACACACACACACACACACACACACACACACACACACACACACACAAGCACACACAGACGTACACACGGAGTCCAAAAATTCGGAGAGCCATGTCACAAAAGCAGGAGACATTTCTGAATGAATTGAAACCAATAACTACAAAGGGATTATTGACGGAGGCATCAGAGAACAAAATAAACAAAATAAAAATGAATTGTAATCAGTCAATCTCCAGAAGAACGAAGAGGATGGTCGAATTGGATACAAAGTTGACTGAGTAAAGGAACAGATGTAAGATAGTCAATGGGAAAAAACATGCGTAAAATACATGAGGGGAGAGGGATCAAGAGAGAGCGAGAGCGAGATAGAAAGAGAGAGGCAGCAGACACAGGGAGCGAGACAGAAACAGACAGGGTAAGTCTCTGGTACAGTGTGAGAGGGTGGGGTTCATTCTGTACCTGTCAGTCTCTGGAACAGTGTGAGAGTGTGGAGTTTACTCTATTTTCTTGTTTGTTATTCCACAAATAGGTTACTGACTAGCTTTATATAATTATCTTCGCTTGTTGTTCAAACAATATTTAACACAACTATATTTAGTCACCTTTGGCTGATTTTTAAATTACATTATCTTCAGTGCAAGTTTGAATGATGTTGGTTATAACGGAGAAGTACTACGAGATTCAGAGAGTCAGGCAGCTTATAATCAGGGCATTCGGCCCATTCTGCCCATGCAGACCATCGATTATACACCTTCAATAATCCCATTGAAAAAATTTGGTCTCTCTTCTTATATACTTGGGCAATCCCCTTCTCGGTTGCATAATCATTAAATGTTCTGTCTGCTTCAACCAGGTACTGGGCTGGTGCGTCCCAGATTCCAACCACATTCTGGGTGAAAAAAAAATCTCCCGCAGATGGTCTCTAATCCTCCTGGATTAATCCTCCAGCCGTTGCTTCTGGCTGTCTGATTTTTATACATCTGCAAAGAGAATAATTTTCCTGCTAGCTATCCTATCACTGCTCCAATGTAGATCAGAACATGACTCTTGGATTGAATGGGGCGCGAATGATCAATAATACAACACAGCCTGACACTGTATGTGAGTGTTGGACTTGTCTGCAATATAATTCTGAGTACATTGTTCTTGATAGCACTGCACCTCCTCCTCACTGACCACCAATAGAGACGCACCTCAGGGCTGACTGTCTAACCCCTGCATTACTCTGTCTATAGCTTCAACTGTGTGGTTAAGCACAGCTCCAACGCCATATACAATTGGCCAATGACACTATAGTTGTTGACAGAATCACGGCACGGGACGCGAGACGTTCAGGAGGTGAGATGGGTCAGCAGGTTGAGGGGTGACAACGTTGTGTTCAACTTCAGCAAGACCAAGGAACTGATCGTGGTCTTTAAGGAGGGAAGTCAGGCGAACACGCACCAGTCCTCATTGAATGAACTGCGAGGAAACGGGTCAGCAGCTTCAAGTTGCTGAGTGTCAACATCGCGAACGGTCTACACTGGGCCTAGCACATAGATGCAGCCATGAAGAAGGCACGCCAGCATCTCCACTTTCTTCAAATTTTCAGGAGATTCGGCATGTCATCGAAGACTCTGACAAACTTCAACATATGTACCGTGGAAAACATTCTGACTGGCTGCATCGCAGCCGAGTATGAAAACTCCAATGCATTGGACAGCAGTCGGCTGCGAGGATTGGTGACTCAGTCAGTTCCAACACGGGTACAGATCTCCCCACCATCAAGGACATCTACAAGAGGCGATGGCTCAGGAAGGCGACATCCATCATCAACGACTCCCATCATCCGGGCCATGCCCTCTTCTTGATGCTGCCATCAGGCAGGAGGTACAGGGGCCTGAAGACCCACACTTCAAGATACAAAACAGTTTCTTCCCCACTGCCATCGGGTTCTTGAATCGACCTGAAATTCTCCATTTCTACGTAACGCTATATTTCTCTCAAGTTGCACTGATGTCGTTACGTTATTTTTGGTATTGTGTTGTGTACGTTATGTAAAATTTATGTCAATTTAATTTTATTTAACTTCTGTTTGTCCCGTTTGTAATGCACTGTGTGATTGCTGAATAAAGTTAATTTTCATGGCATTTATACCCTGGTTATGTCTGGCCATGACAATAAACTTGAACGAGTTGGGATGTGAGGGCAGATATGAGTCGAACAGGACTGGTCCTGGGTATCACATTGCAGAACGTGGGTGATTGATGAACTTCTGGGAAATTAGTACCTCGGCTGAAGTCAACTTTAAATCCTGGCCACATACTCCCAGCTGTCTGTGTGATCCTGTGATACCGGCATATTCTCGCCATTTATTATTTGAATGAGAAGAGACTGTAGAAACCGGAGATCAGAGGGACCTGGGTGCCCTGGTGCATAATTCATAAAATGCCCGGGTGCAGATACAGCAAATAATGAGGGGAGTTACCAGAGTGCATGGATTTAGAAAGTTAGTGTTTCAGTTCTGTCGAGGACTGTGGAGGCCATGTCGAGAACAAACGGAGCATTACTTTATTTCAGGATATTATCCTGTTGAAGTCAATTCAGGAAACGGTTGGCTCGACTCATAACGGGAATACCAGGGTTATTTTATGAAATAGGGTTAGAGAGTTTGGCTTTTTATCCGTCAGTGTTCAGAAGACGAAGGGCTTATTTGTTGAAATACGTGGGATCAGACAGAGTCTTGAAAGGAGATGCATTAGAAGGATGTTTCCACTGGGGAGAGAATCTATAACTCGTGGCTCTTGTCTAAAATAAGTGGTCATTTATTATTTAAGTGTGAAATATTTTCGCTCAGTCGTTCGTTAAGCCACGGAACTCTCTTCCACTAAGGGATATGGATGCCGAAATTTCAGTATATTTCAGGCTGCGGTCGACAGATACTTGATAATCAAGGGAGTGAAACATAACCGCGGGTACATGGGAACGTTGAGTTCGGGTTCAAATGAGATGATTGCTCATCTGACTGAAATGAGGAGTGTGCTTGAGCTGCGCAGTGGGGACTCACGCTCCTAGTTCAGTTGTCGATGCGTCTGCATGTTCCTCTGGTGTGGTGATCAGGACAGTACATAGCGGTCCAGCTGTGGTGAATTTGTGTTTATACACTTCCAGCAGAGCTCCCTGCTGTGGCGTTCTGTGCCTTCAGCCAACAAAGGCAAGTCTCCCATCCGCCTCCTTAAATGATGACCGCCCGACCTGTCCCCCTACCTTCAGGGATCTGTCCACATGCTCTCCGAGTTCCCTCGGATCCTTTGTTCTTCATGGTCTCCCGTTGATTGTTTGTCCCTTGGTCTTGTTTAGACTCTCCGCCAGCACCACCTCACTTCCGCGGATTGAACATGTGCCCTCTCGCTTTATATATCTCGCTACCTATGATCGTCATAATTTGTGCACATCAATCCGGTCCGCCAACCATCAGACTCCTCCGCTCCAAGGGAAACAAGACAGCCAAGCCAATTTCACCTTACAAAAGAAACGGCGCATGATCCGTGAATCCTCTCTGCACACATCCCGATATAACCACGTCCTCCGCATAATGTTGGGACCAGAACTTTTTTTTTACCGTCAGTCGCTCCCACCGCCTGGATCACGGGGAAGAAAACCTGCCCTCCTCACCCGCTCTGGACTGTGTGTGACTCCAGCCCACATCAATCTGGTCGCCTGGTGACTGCCGCCTGAAGGGGCACAGCAAGCACGTCGGATGGATCAGAAAGGAGAAGGGGAATGAAACCGGCCCGGCCGCCCAGCCCGTCCCACACTGCAGAGTCCCCGCATCGCCATCACGGTCTGGGCGCAGGGTCAGAATCCTGGAGCCCGGTCATAGACATCCCAATGGGACCTCCCTCACCACAGAGAGTGCAGCGGTCCAGGAAGGTGGCCTGGCACCACCTTCTCCAGGGCAACTGGGAAACGGCAATAAATGCTGCCCCCGCTGATGATGCCCACAGTCAAGGGCTGAGAGCAAGATGGGAGGTCTGGGGGTGTGGTGGCGGGGTGAGGAAACCCAGTCGCGCCCTGAGTGAGCCTCTCACCGTCCAACTGCCCGGCGGAGTTCAGGGTGAAATGCAATAGACCTGAGACTTTAACCCTATTCCCCCCCCCCCCCCCCCACAGCTACCGCCTCACCTGGAGTATTTCCAGCAGTTTCTGTTCTTAGTTCAGGATCAGTTCTATTTCTCCAATTCCAGGATCGGTGCTGTTCCCGTACGTCCCGGGCCACATTGGACACATCCCATGGGAAAATTCCTTCTGCCTGCCCGCAGTAACGACCAAGTGTTCAGCGCGTTGGACATGATATTCATTCCGGTTTTCCCAAGCAGGTTCGAATCCTGCCGACGGAAGCATCAGGTCTGCCTGGAGCAAACAGTGTATGTGGGATTTTATGGGGACTGCTGTTTTGTGATCCCAGAGGAAGAAAACTATGGGATAAATAAAACGGTGTTTACTCCGGTTCATTGCTTCCCTTCTCAATTTTGGTAGTTGGCTTGGAAATGTTGCCGGTGCAGAGGTCCTGAAAGTCGGCTGATCATCTACCGCCGACATGAAGGCTCTGGGCCGAGCATGTTATTGCTGAGCTGTAAATTGCCATCATTGGCTCCAGCCCCGAATTTCGGGGCCCAGAGTGATTGAGATCGTCTGTCAGTCACTGAATTCCAGAAGGTTTCGGCCTGCGCTGCTTAACCACTCCTCACAGGACAGATCCGGTGAACCTTTGCAGTCGCAAGGGTATCCTTCTGCTGTTAACCGATAGGTTGTTGGTTTGAGCCCAACCAGGCACGCTGGCGATCCGACAGCCTTTGCTGTGCGTGTTGTTGTCCACTGAGAACTCATTCGGCTGTCAATGATGGGGCTCCAAGATGCTGACCCTGAAGGTCGGCTTTGAGTCAATTGGTGATGAGAAAGGAAGAGGTTACATCTCCTGTGTCTGCATGGGACAAGTGCCGTGGGAAGGGCAATAGTTGGCGGGGATGAAGCAGCGGGCCAGGGAGTTGCAAAGGGAACCCTCCTTCGAATGCAGAACGGTGAGTGGAAGGGAAGATGCTGGAACTTTGTTAGGTTCGCCAGACATTGCGAAGGTTGAGCAATTGAATGCGGATGCTGGTAGATGAAATGGAAGGAGCAGGGGAGCTCGATCCTTGCTTTAGCAGGATGGAGAGCTGGTGGATGAATAGGTGCAGTAAATGCATGAGATGTGGTCGAGGACTGTGCTGAATCTGGTGGCAGAGAAGCCACGATTCAGAAGGCATCTTTTGGGCACGTGTGGAAAGACTCGTCATCGGGGCAAGAATGATAGAGAGAAAGAGACGGGGAGAGCACAATGAAGTCCTTGCAGGAACAGGATGAACTGAAAAGGTGGAACTGTACTCATCCTGGAGTCTACACCAGCATTCCCTTGCCGTGCTCAGTAACTGTGGAATGCTCTGAGGGTCGGGACGCACGTGGAGGTCATATTTTATGAAGGAAAATACCCGCTCCTGAAACAACCACCCCATTCGGAATCTCTGGAAGGAATGTTAGTAGTGGGGGAAATGATGAGGAACTGCCACCCAGCCCCCCAGAACACGGATATAACGAGCCCGACAGGGGCAACAGGGAGACCGAACTGCGCAAAACCAAGAGACCGAACCCGACAGACGCAACAGAGGTAAAAGGAAAACTAAAAAAAAAGAAAGAGAGACCATGTAAACAGTCCATTCTGACAAGTAGCCAAGGGAATCATCGTCGATGGCAAGGCTTCAACGGCGTGTGCCGGGATTCAGGGGTAGATTCAACCATTCGATATGCTCCACGGTTCCGTCTTTGGAGGTGCTGGCGGATCCGTGGGTAATTTCAAGGGAAGGTTGAGCAGACATCTCGTCCATCATCGCAGTCAGCAGGAGGAGATGGAGGGGGCGGGGCAGTGCCATCGTCCTGTAGCGGGGGAAACAAATTCATTCTCTGCGGGTCAGGTGTCGGGTATGGACACAGGACAGGTTAGTTCTACCGGAATCGCGACCCAACAAGTGTCCCCGGCACCGCGTGCAACGACTTCTCGCTTCCGAGTTGGGGGTGCTTGTGGCTGTTGGACCCAGACCCTCCTGGACTTCTCGGTCCCGGGGGATTCGGGGTCTCACAAGTCGGATGGTAGGGAGTAAGCCAGATGGCGGGATAATGGAGACACCTCTTGGCTAGTGGGCCATGTGTTCAACTGATCGACGGCCTGCTGTAGCACTCCCGACCACCCCTGCAGTGTGCGGGAGGGTGTCAGCGTGCGTATCGTTTCCTTCAGCAGGCCGTTCATCCTCTAGATCAGGCCGGTGCCTGGGGATGGTAGGAGATGTGAAACAGCCACGAGATCCCCTCCTCTGCCGCCCAGTTTTGTACCTTGGCCCCCTCGAAATGTAAGCCCTGATCGGACTGTACCTTCCATGGGACTCAATAGATGGAGGAGAGGTACTGCAATCCTTTGATGGTGCTGTTCTGGTCTGCCCTTTCACAGGGCACCGCCACCAGGGTGTATTGCTTTCTAATATGGCGTGGGAGCAGTTCGATGTTATCTGTCTGCCACACGCGACCCGCTCCCGTGCCGCTGCGAATGTGACCTGGCGGCCCCGTCGGCCAAACTCGTGGTTTTACCTGCTGACAGATGGGGCAGTTCACGACCGTGGTCTTACAGTGGTCAATTGTAAGGGCGACCCCAAATCGTTCTGCCCAGCGACGCGTATCGTCAGTCCCTAAGTGACCGCTCTTACGGTGCACCCATACAGCTAGGGCGCTGAAGTCAGGTTCATTCGGTGGAAGGGTAGCGCAACATATCTGGGAAGCCTGGTCCACAGTGGCGTTATGGATTGCCGACTGGGTCCTTTTGTGTGTATGGGTATCCACGTGGTGGACTGATATGTGTCTCTGGGCCGCTTGTTCCCAAATATATCGCCAATATCCCTGGCCCCAGAGGGGGCGTCCGTGAATTTCCCACCCCTGTTCGTGCCACCGCGCCATCCACACCGGGATACCCGTTAGCCAAGAGCCGGTGTAAATGTGGACTGGCCCGGTGGATTTCTGTAGCGTGAGTGCCACCGATGCTACCTCGACCAATTGACTGGACCCTCCCGCTCCCTATTTTTTTACTGTTTTCCCCATGGCGGGATGAAGTGCCTCCTCTTTCCAATGTTGATTCCCGTTTTTCCAGCGGCTGGAGCCGTCTGTGAACCAGGTGTGCCACTTCTCCTCGGGATCGAGGGAGTCGAAAAGTTGGCCCGAGGACACGGGGGAGGACGCTATCTCGGGGATGTCCGGGAGTGATTCCTGGGATTGGGGAAAGGACATGACCTCTTCGTGGAGGCTGTTGACCCCTTCCGGACCGTGCTCGGCCCGCACCACGATGTACCATTTCTACTTTATCACCGAAGACCTCTGGCCCCGGCCCTCTTTGTGAGTGGAGTCGGGGGACTTGACCCATCGTATGATGGGCAGATGGGACGGAGGATGACGGGGTCAGTGCCAGTTTGGTGCTTTCTGGCGAGGAGCGCCATGTAACAGGCCAGCAGCTGGCGCTCGAGAGGGTGTCGAGGGCAGCGGCCTCCGGCAAGGACTTGTTTCAGAAGCCGAGCGGGACTCTTGCGCCCTTGTGTCTTTTGACAGAGGCTCCTTTCAGTGACCGACTCTCTATTGGAGACCTGTAATTCAAAGGCGACTCCTCGGCGGGGGACAAGGGGCAGTGCTTTTTTCACAGCTTGCTCGCTGTCTCAAAGGCAGACTGCTGTTCAGGCCCCCAGGAAAAGGTGGCATTTTTTAGGGAAATCGTATGGAGGGGTCTCAGGATCATAGTAAGATGCGGCATATGCTGTCGCCAGTAGCCAAGGAGGCCCACGAACCTCTGTGTGTCGGTTTTCTTCTTGGGGATGGCAAAATTCAAAATTTTGTTCCGTGCGGGCTCAGGAAATTCTCTCCCGCCAGCGTGCCAGCAGATACCTAGGAACAGTACATCCTGGGCTGGGTCTTGTACCTTTTCCATATTAATGGCTCAGCCCCGCTCTATAAGAGAACAAATTACCATGTCAAGGGTTTCTGAAACAATGGCCTCGGGATGTCCTTGCAGCAGGACGTCATCAATATAATGGGTGGCCACCACCCCCTGGGGAAGTTGAATGGTCTGCAAATCCCGTGCAATTAACCCATGGCATATCGTGGGACTGTGGATGTACCCTTGGCGGAGGCGTCTAAATGTGTATTGTCTCCCGTCCCAGGTAAATGCAAACTGATCCTCGGAGGTGTCGTGGAAGGGGATGGAGAATAAGGCATTGGCCAAATCTACAACGGCGTACAGTAGTTTGTCTGGGCGCCCTGAGACATTCTCCACGAGGGTGACTATATCGTGTACTTCGGAGCGAGTGGGGGGGGGGGGAGGGGGTTGGGGTGGGGAAGGCTTGTTCAAGTTCTAGTAGTCCAGCGTCATGCTCAAGGTCCCATTCTTTTTCCGGACGGACCAGACGGGGAATTGAAAGGGGAGGCTGCGGGCCTAATAACTCCCTCCCGCAGCAAGCCTTGAACAACCTCTGTGATATCCTCGTGTCCCCCCGGTACCCTATCCTGTCAACTGTCGATTACCTTCGGGAGAGGGGGACGACAACTGGCTTTAATTTAGCCGTCTTGACCACCACAGTAGCTAGGGTGACTCCGAAAGTAAACTTGCCCCGATTAATGTGTAGGGACTGTCCCTTTAGGGCATTTATCCCCAGTATACACTCGAGTGAGTCCGCGATTAAAACGGCCACAGTTTGGGGAGGTTGGTTCCCGACGTCCTTGCGGACCTTGACCTCCTTTGCTGGCAAAAGGGAACACCCAAACCCCTCTATTTTTATCTGTGGCCCCTTCCAAATAGCAGGGTTCCCTGGTACGATGGTGTGCTGGGCACCCGTGTCGACGAGTGCCATCCACCTCTCTACGTTCCCTTTTCCCCAGTGTGTTACTACAGGTATATGTGGCCTCAGATCCCCCGGGCGCGGAAAGGTGACGGAGCAAACACACTGGGGACCCTGGCCGTCATACTATGGGAGGGGGCTGGGGATCTGCCATTCCGTGGGTGAGGGCTCCTTTGGGCGGAAATGGGACATTTCCTGCCGCAGCAGGTCCCGTAGCTGAGCCATGAGCGCAGGCGAGTCTGTTTCAGGTAAGGGAAGAGCAGAGGCAATGTCAGTCTCTGCAGGGGCAGCGCACGTAGACCGGCGGTTGGGGGCACCACCTGAGTCGGGATTGGAGCCGATGTGGCCCCGGATCTTTCCTCGTCGGGCTTCTCCCCGCAAAGCTCCTTCCAGCGCGCGTGGAGAGCGGAGGTCGGAGCTCCATCTATACTCGCGCCATCCACCCTTGCCCGCAACAGATCTAAGTGCAGCCGCCTGCGCGTGGGTCGGGGAGAGGTGTCCTCGGCCCTCGTCTCCGCTCTGGGGACCTGGGCGGGCACCCCCCGCTTCATGTACTCCAATCCCTCCAGGAGGATGATGGCATTCCGCACGGTCTTCTCCCCCAATCGGTCCCATGAGGGGCAGGACCACCGGTCTCAATTCGGGGCGCGCAGTGGCCACTAGTTAACTCGCTAGCGCGCTGGGCGCCACGGTATTTTCCAAAAGTTCCAGGTCACCTGCCCTCTCATAAATACCTGTCACAATCGCCCATTCTCTGATGACCCCGGTGCCCTCGCTGACCGTACTCCACTGGGTTCGGCCGAATAGGTCCCATTCTAGGAGGGTAGGGTACCGGGTCGATACTGCGGTCACTACCCTGTTCCACACCGTGACATCATTCCCAGCCTTCCACGATGGCACCCGCAAGGCGTTGTTGATGCCTTGCTGGTCGGATAGGCTCCCCAGGGCACACGCCTCCTGGTGGGAGACGCTCACGTTGGAGGCCTCCCAATCTCACAGCCGGAGCAACCAAGCGGCCAGGTTCTGGCCCGGCTGGTGGTACCGGTCCGCCAGCTGCGTTAGCTCCTTGATGGAGAAATCCCGACTCTCCGTGACCTCGGAGGGGCTCCGTGCATTCTCCTCCGGGTCTGCCTCATCCCCATTCCCCTCCCTCATGGGGCGGACCTGGGACAGTGTTCGGACGGGTCGAGCCTGCAAGAGCTCGGGTACACAGGGTGTTGGTCGGGCGTGGAGAGGCTATTGCTCTTCAGGCATCCCTTCTTCGTCCGTGTCCATCCATATATCTTCGTCCCCAAGCCATGTGTCTAGCCGGTCCCCGCGCCAGAGCAGGGCTCGAATTTTAAAGGGATCTGGCTGCCAGCCAGCTCTGCGGGCAGCCTGTGCTTATTGCATCTGGACCAGCCGGCAGGCGACCTCGGTAGCCCGGAACTCGAGGTCATTGGCCCGGTTCTTGGCGGTTTGGACTGCCTCCTGCAGTGTGCAAGCCGTTGCCGGAGGGTCTCTATCTCTTTCCCTTTGTGAATAGACATCCTGCAACTGGCCAGTGATCTGGACCTGAGGCCATAGGAGGGACGCTAGGAGCCAGGGAGCATCCCTTGGGCTCCCTTTGGCACTGGGGAACCCTGACTGCTGGAGGAGGGCCACCACTTGGTGTCCCAGTTTCTCACCCCGCGGATCTATCTGTTCAGCCCATTCCACAGGTTACCGTGGTTTGCCATCAGGCTACCCAAGCTCCTGAATCCCTCACTCTCGTCTGTCCTCCCCGGATTCCTCCCCTCTGTATCTGCGCGAGCCATGTATCCCTAGTTTCAAAACATTCTCCCCGTGTTTGTGTCCAGCCAAAATCCTCAAGACCTGCTCGCAGCGCCAAATGTTGTGTGAAATTATTCTTTTCGGCCTCAAGGATGAAGGACTCTGGACACGAGCTTTGGATACAAAACTAGTTTTATCACAAAGTCAAATGCGGGGACAGAATGGATAGGAACAGATACACACTCACACACACGCAGGAGACCGCGAACTTGAGGGGGAATCGCAACTGGGATAAGATACACACACACACTCTCTCTCTCTCTCTCTCTCTCTCTCTCTCTCTCTCTCTCTCTCTCTCTCTCTCTCACACACACACACACACACACACACACACACAGATACACAAAAGCGCACAATAGCAAAGTACAACTTCAGGATATAATACTTCAATGCTTGACCCACACTGGCTTTGGCCCTAACGCTCCCTGAGTGAGTGAAACTCTCCCAAACCACGTGGTGATGCACTCTTACCAGTGATCTCTGCAGCATTGTCTCACTACGCCTGAAGTCGTCAATGAGGAAGGTGAGGGAATTGCAAACCTTCTTATGTTGCTAGGATGTTGGGTGGAGCCTCACTGAGTGATTAAAACTCGCCAATGGTTTGGGGGTCAAGGACAAAGGTGCCTGCCCAGCCAATGGTCAGGCAAGTTCAGAGACAAAAGGTACTCTCACACCTGAGGGTTGGGTGGAGCCGCACCTTGAATGACAGTGGTATCACTTCCGATCCGAGGAGCAATGCTGTCCTCCGACCAGCGGGGGTCAGTGTCGTTACTGTCACGTGACACCCATGTGCTTTCTCACTACAGGTGTACAACACCAGGCTACTGGGACAATTCTGCTGTGGACATGGGAGAGGAGGAAGAAGCAGGTTGTGCGTGGGATGGACACTGGACGGGTGGAAGTTCTGGAGGGAAAGTGTTCCTAGGACATTATGTCTGGGACTGCCCAGTAGACAAAGGACTAAAGTTCGTCGGTCGGGAGGTGGACCCAGGGATGGATGAGGATGTCCCTGAGAGTGATGTTTGGTCTCTGTGTGAAGAAGCCAATTGGCCAAACCACAACAGCGCCACCCATTGGTTTGATGGCGATATTGGCTTTGCTCCCCAGTGAGCAGGGGTCCTGCACTTCTGGAAGGGCGTTGGTGAGAATGAGCAACGGATCTCGAAAGCCAAGAATAGAAAAGGGCTAGAAAAGGTGAAAGTGCGGTGTAAATGCATAGCAAAGTTAAAGCCTAGATCGACGGTGCCGTTTTTTATTGGTCCATGTTCAATGGGTGTCTGGGTGACTTGCAAAATCGTTGTAGGGCAATCACACTGGGGTCAGATGCCGTGCAATCTGGGTCAGGAAGCTCGATTTCTCCCTGAAGAGCGGTGGAGAACCAGATATATTTTACGACAATCTGGTAGTTCTGGCAGTCCGTGTGTTACCCCATCCACTGCCACAATTCCAGATTGTTAGCTGAATTTAAATTCCACGGGTGTGTTGTGGAGATGACGCACCCAAGCTCCTTCTAATTCTCACAGTTTATCTGCTCCGTTGTAAGGAGAACTTTGCCCACGTGACCGAAACTCGGTTTTTCCCTAGTAACATATGAAGGATCATCGATCTATAACGCTGATCCTGTTTCTCTCCACAGAATCTGCCTGATCTGCTGAGAATCTCAGGCATTTTTAGTTTTACAACTTCTGTATTTTTTTCCGAATGCCACATTTCTGAGCCCTGACCCTGTGTACCAACCTTCTTGTAAGTTGAGTTATAAAAATAACAATTTGAAAATCTACATTCACTGACCTCACCCCTCCTGTAACCAGGCTTCACCCTTCAGACGAGCTGCAGTGTCCCTCTTCAGACAAACCCGGGGAATGCAGCCTCTACAGAGGGGACACAACATGGCCTTATGTTTATACAGAACAGTGAACGGGACATGACATTCCGGGACATATCCTGCGAGGTACATAAGATCGAAACCGTGATAGCTTCCCCCTTTAATATGTCTGACGAGTTTTTGGCTGAATTTATAGCTTTTAATGGATGTCACAGGAGCGAACAAATGGCACCGAGTCGGGAAGGTTTGAGGTGTTTGGGATGGTGATGAATTCGACCTTGTTTCCTCACGGTATGGTCCCCAGTCTCGGCGTGATCAGCTGCGCCAGTAATCAAGGGGGCAGAGCTGTAGAAACGCTCTTTTCACCATAGTTTCACCTCAAAGATCAGCCTCCTGCCCCGATAAACGTCCGACCATGAGGAATCGTTACAGCCCACATCTTTCCCTTCCCCAACACACACGCATTGAAACGTGAATTCAGCGCTGATGCTTGGTCCTGGGGTGAGTCTGTTATTGTTCTCATTCAGAAAGAAGCTCCAGCGGCCATGAAATTGTCTCATCCTGTCACCACCCATCCCCTTCCCCACCATCAACCCACCCACGTAGCACCGAGCGACAAGGAAGTAGACAGGGCGGAAGCGATTTTATTCATTTATTTTCAACCTCTGTGAACAACATGCTTGATATTTGATTCACATACGGGATGATGTCACAGCGCACTGTTCTCGGATAAACATCATGTCCAGGATTACCACATTTCACAACATTGTGACGATGTCTTTTAGAGTATATCCATATGAAGAGTTGGTAACATTTGGCGAGGGCTGGGATGCATAACTGGCACATAACCCGATAACCCGCCGCAAAGGCAGCTGCAACTGGTGAACATCTACTCAGCGATTGAGGATATTTATAATCATACCGTGTCGGGAACTCTTTCTATGATTTGATTAATTTCGCAATGAGTTTCACAGGATATTTCACAGCGTTCTTCATCTGGTCTCGGAACTTCCTCTGCGTCAGGACATAAATTCCCGTGTTGGTGCAGGAGCTGAGAAGCTGCAGCATGACTGCTACTAAAAATAAATCACTGTCCACACTGTATGGAGCGCCTAGAACACGCTCAAGCACAACATACACAACTGAAGTACTCCACAGCAGAATGAAACTGCCGGATATGCTGAAGAGTAAAACGATGGATTTCCGTCGGTTCTCCATCTCCGTGTCTCTGTCATTCTCTCCACTGCTGTGGACCCTGAGCGCCCTGCGGATTCTACCAGTGGCTAAAATGTACTTGGCGGTGAGTGAATTCAGCAGCAATAACAAAAAAAAACGGGAGACAAGGGGTGAGAGTGAACAGCAACAACTCAAATGACGTCCATGAGGTTAAATTTAAGAATGTCCATTTCAGGACACACCCATGGGGTACATTACCGATGATATATGCTGGGTCCAATGTAAAGTACCACGGAACGCTGAGTGGACAGCACAGCGCAGTCACCGTCCCGATAACAACAGTCGCCGTTCTCTCGGTGCAATATTTTGTTTTCAGCGTCTGGCAACAGATGGCCACAAACCGATCAAATGTGAACCCCACGGTGAACCAGACAGAGCTCACAGTGGCTGCATACGCCAGGACATAGTTAAGGGAGCACACGGGGGTGATGGTCAGGAATGACAGTGGGAGATACATTTCACCGATGGTCCGTACTACGACGTCAGTAATGACGACCAGGAGATCAGCCGCTGCCATTCCCACCAAGTAGCGAGTGATACATTTGGAGAGACCGCACTTCCCTCGGGACAGGATCACAATCGCCACCAAGTTCACTGAAAGAGAAAGTAAGAAATAATGTTATTCTGAGATTAGCAACAATAACTGCTGAAGTAATTCCCGACTGACACTAAGAATGTAGTTTTCAGAATAAGAGTGGGAATACGACAATTCGTACGGGGAATCTGAGTAAACAGAAATTCGTCATTCCGCACAACACCAGGAGCCCATGTTCGATTCCCACTTCGGATGCTAACTGGGTGGAGTTTCCAAATTCTCCACATGACGGAGTTGCTCACTCGCGGGGCTACGGTTTCCTGCTGCAGCCCAAAGACGTTTCAGAGTGTTAACAGGCTGCTGTAAATTCTCCCATAGTGCAGGGTGATGGCAGGAGGACCACGGTGAAGGGGTCCGTATGTGAGGGGGAATAAGCTGCAGCACTGAGGTAACTAAGATGAGCAAGTGGCTGACAGGATTCTGCTTTGGGATAACGTAGAGCCAATTGCCTCCTTTTATAGGCGTAATAAATGCATGAATAAAATGTTGTTGTTGGAGAACAGGGTCAAGTGGAGACAAAGAACTAAACTCAACCGACAACCAAGTTTGTGGAGCGCAGGAATTATAACTGAGGCAATAACTGTATCGATAACTGGTTCCCCGCGTGGTTCCATTTGGAATCACAAATCCTTCAATAGTTTGACTAATTTCACAAGACTGTCACAGGATTGTTCACCGCGTTGTTCAGCTGTTCTTGGGATGGCTCTGGGTCAGGACATAAATCGCGTGCCAGAGCGCGTGCACAGGAGATGAGCGTCAACGTACCTGACACCCATTGTGTGAAGTGGTGTGGGTGAGATTGAGGAAAGAACATCAAATATCTCACTGCTGCTTTTCATGAAGATATGAAACTGCTGGACGTACTGAAGAGTAAAACGATGGATTTCTTGCTGCCCCACATTTCTGGACACTTGAAAATTTTCTCATAAGATAGAACCAGAGTCCGCTGCGCACTCTATTAACCACGGGTCAGAAACAAGCATGATGAAGCTACAATTGCTGAGTGTGCTGGAGCTGTAAAGGGCTGTGGAGAGACTGACGACTGACAGGGCAGAGCGCTATCACAGGTAAGGCTGTGAGAAGCGAAGTTACAAAGGGCAGAGTGCAGGATCAACGTGCAGTGGGACCGGGTAGGGTGAAGGTGCAGAGCGGAGTGGGCCGTGCTGATATTAACTGGGGGGGGGGGGGGAGCTGGTTGACAGATGGATTGGGGAGTGGGGGGAGTGAAGCTGACATTGGGCCGGCAGAATATAGGAGATGGGCAGGAAGGACAGAGTGAAGATGATATGGGAAATGGGCAAGGTGATGGTGCACTGGAGATCGGGCAGGGTCAATGTGCAGTGGGGACCGGGCAGGGTAAAGATGCAGTGGGGACCGGGCATAGTAAAAATGCAGTGGTGACCAGTCAGGGCGAAGGTGCAGTGGGGACCGGGAAGGGTGAAGGTGCACTGGGGACCGGGGATGGTAAAAGTGCAGTGGGGACCGGACAGGGTGAAGGTGCAGTGAGGACCGGAAAGGGTGAAAGTCCATAGGACAAGGCAGTGGGAGCATTTAGTCAGATATTGGCACAGTGAAGCTGAACAGCGAATTGAACAGGAAGACTGTGCTCTCTGATCTGTACATGTTGACAGTGCATGTGGCTATGGGCAGGTTGAAAGTCCAGTCGAAGCCTGCACCGTGAATAAGCAGTAGTTCTGGGCAAGGTGATGATGCAGGTGAGACTGAATGTGACTGGGAATGACGTTTTCTTCCTTCCTCTATTAGCCGCTGCAAGTTCCTCACCTGGTTTTGTACCGCCTGCCAAGGTAAATGCCACATTATTACTGCACCTCTGCAACAATTATCACCCGCATCTCAATGAAGTTTTCCCTCACATCCTGTTCCCCCGAAAACATCTATTCTCTCTCTCTCTCTAATCATTCCTCGTCGCTCCCATTTGCATGCGGAATAACATGCGGGCAAACCTCCTCTGCCTTCCCTCCAGTGAAGTCGTGTCATTGCTGTCATGTGGAGAGCACAACTCTCCGCGGTGCTGAGAATCGGACCGAACCGGTGTGGTGACCACTTCAAGCATTGAATCCCCGCTCTCGTGTGACTCAGAAAAGTGTCTGTATACGGTTTACACACATGACTGACCTTCCCCCCTCCTTTTAGCACCTGTGGACACACAATGCAGTTGAGAGAATGATTTATGTTTGAGTAGAATAAAGTCATGGACTCAGACATCCGGCTCACACTCACATCAGTTCACCCCGGATTCTACAATTCATCCACACACATTGTGTAACTTACTGCAGTGAAGTAGCCACTAACCCACATTCGTTTGTGTGGGAGCGGAAACAGGAAACAGAATTCAACAGCGATTCTCTGTGGAAATGAGTGACCACGGGGACTTTACTTCTGACCCCACATTCCTGTGTGTGATGCACATCTTACACCGCACCAACCCATCCAGTTCCCTTTCCAGCAACATATCCCTGTGTGCTGTCTGACACCAAAGGACTTTGCCCAGTACCGTCACCTCCATGCTCAGTGTCCAGCAGCTCACAGACCCATTCCCAAATGGACCAGGTGCTGCATTTCTCAACTGACATTGTGTCACAGACCCGGGATCCCTCACCACTCACCATTGTGGCAGCACCGACAACCACAAGGGGGCAGCGGTTCAAAACCCCTCTACATTCAGCTGGTGCTGGGACTCTGGAACTGCAGGGGCTTCTCTAACGGAGCATCAAGGAGAGGGGAACAGATCCGGACTTGTGCCTTGTCCGTCATCCAACTCCACGCCCCGGATCTGATCTCAGATTGGACAGAGACTGGACAGGAATTGAACGGTACTCAACTTCGGCAATAACACGGCTCCACCTCTCTGCAACACAGTCTGAAATTTACAGTCTGAAATTTATTTCGGCTCGAACACATGAGTTCAAACATCACCACCATGTACAAAGGGAAATGGAAAAGCTGCTCCATTTATGGAGATGGAGCATCACAGCCACAGACCAGTGGGGAAATAAAAAAAAAATTGTGGATGCAAAAAATCTGAAATAAAACCGAAAATGCTGCATAAATGGAAATGCAAGTCAGACTGTACAATGTTATCCCTGACTTAGATACTGCAACTTCCCAGATGTATCAAAGGCATATACCACTTTACACAGATTTTTAACTCCCTGACCGTGACCTCGATGCCACCCTCCTTACCATGGACATTGGAAGTCCGTACACAGACAGGGAAACAGACGGGGGCCTCAGTTATGTTAAAAATATCCGAGGAATAAACCCTGACTCTGACAGACCAGATGAAGCTTTGGTCAAAGTTACTTACTGGGTTCTGACAAAGAATGACTTTGAATTCAATGGCAAATGCTACGTACAAGTCACAGGGACAACAACGGGGAAGATATTTGCCCCAGTTTATGCCAACAGATCTATGGCAGTATGGGAAAAGATAGTCTTCCAGAAGTGTCCCAGGCGACCAATGTGTTATTACAGTTACCTAGATGACAACTGGGGAGTGTGGACACATGCAAAAATTAATTTAAAGGTAGGCATTCCAAACTTTGACAAACGTCACCAAAGGTCACAGCCATAACAACCAAAGAGAAAGTTGAATTTCTGGACACCACCGTTTTTAAATTGGCATCAGAAAATGAGTGTCACAAATTCATCGTCAAACAGTTTTTGAAAACAACAGACACCCACACCCTGTTGCACGCTGCAAGCCACCATCCAGAACACACATTCAGAATCACAACGGATTCATTTTCATAACATTCACATCAAGTAGAAGGATCTCAACCAATCAACTTCACCACACCATTCGGACTTCACAACATCACCGTGGACTTCACAACATGAGCAACACATCACGCAGACAAAGGAGCTCAACTCTACATTCAACAGCAACATCATCTCACCCAGATCCAGGCATCCCCTGTGTTCCACCCATTGCCCTCCCCACTTGCTCTGCCACCTGCATTAACTTACTTTTTCCCTTTCTCAGTCCGACTTTGACCTGAATCCTCCACTGTTCCTCATTCTACAGGTGCCTTCTGACCTGCTGAGCTTTGCCAGCAGTTCAGGGTTTTATTGCAGACCAGCAGGAACTAATTCCAGGATGTGGAAATATTCCGCGCCGCCTGTGAATGAAGAAAGTGGATGGAAGTGAAACTCGAGCGTGTCTCGGGCAGCCGAGCGACAGCGTCTGTCTCACACCCGGGCGGCAGCATTAACGGCTGATTTGCAGTCCCTGAAAGGAAAAGGAAGTCATTGACAGCAAGTTAGTTTTCCTTAGTGCTGTAACAGCCAGGAGACCCAGGAACAGCCATCCTGGGTTCTTTCACGGTGTATTTCACAGACTGGGACCATTAACGTGTTACTCCTCTCTGCCCACGCACCCAGAATGTACACCGTGGACTCACACCGTCACTGCTCACCTGACACTGGCGCTGGTTTACACATCACACTGCAAAACCTTCAGCGGTAAAAATACAACAGGGTAACTCTGCCTGAGATCACAGTCTGAATGAAGACACCGGGTTAAATTAAAGGCAACAGTAGGATTGAGCAGACATCACCCACAGAATTATTCAGCAGTGTAACAGGCCATTTATGTGGCCCAGGTCCATCACCAGTGTCTACAGAGTTAACAGAGATGAACAGGGCGAGGACCTGTGTGGAACTACGCACCGGGAACACCGACAGCTGCAAGGACTGGATAGTAAATGGTCAGGACTTGTTCAAGTATCCGGGCTCCCATGTTCGCGGAGAAGTGGTGATCCCTCTGTTGATGCAACATGCCAGGCCTGTTGCCAAATCAGTGATGAAATGTTCACGGCAGCTCTTATTGTAGAGGAGAGAACTCTCCAGCGGCACCAGTCTCCTGATCATTGACGTTAGTTGTACTCACTGAACAATCAGGTTACACCAGCTGCTCCCAGAATAGCGCTGCTGTGGGAATTCCAGGCTTCAAGTGACATGCCAAACATCAGAATGTAATCTTTTGGCAGAGAGCACCGGCTAAATTGTACAGGGGCTGTGCCACCGTAGGGAAGGGATCATTGGGGATCCCGGGGCTTCAGTATGTAGGGCCGATACTGTTACTGTCTGTGTCCTGCTCTGGCCACACCGGGCTCTGAGGTCTGCAGTGACTGAGACTGAATGAACCCATTCTAGTGCTGCACCTGTGGTGATGAGTAACCAGGAGACGGAGGTTGGAACAAAGTTGAAGGTCAAATGAGGACAGGTATTGGTAAATCCCACTTCACGTGATCATCTCCTCACAGCAAGGGAAGGACTGTTACCGTCCTTACCTGGCCCGGTCGCTGCGTCACTCCAGTCCCACCAATGTGGTTGTCCCTGCAGTGCCCATGTCAGGCTGCTAGTTGTACCAATGCCCGAGGGGAGAAATGTGCCCGAATACACAGTGCTGTTGGGAATGTCGGACACAGGGGTGTCCGAGGGCAATGGGTGTGGGTAAGGGTCTGGGGGAAGTTATGTGTGGGCGGTTCCTGGTCTCACCTGTGTGAATGGTGTTTTACCTGGTGCACTGAGCCCCGGGTATCAGTGAGGAGGTCCAGAGGGTGACGGGACTGTGTGTGCCGCTGACCTGTGCTGCTCTGAGCCCTAAATGAACCCGAGCGGTCCCAGCAGATTTATAAATTCATCCATTCATAAACGTTTAGAGGACCGAAACAAGCCCTTCGCCACAACTTGTCCGTGCTGACCAAGGTGGCCATGTGCACCAATTCCATTCCCCTGTGTTTGGTCCATATTCCCTAAAAACGTTGATCTCCCCGTCCCTGTCCATGTGTTTGCTTCAACCGTGTCATTGCATCTGCCTCAACCACCTCCTCTGGCAGCTTGTTTCATTTACCCATTGACCCACCACTCTCTGTATGGAACCATCACCCCTCAGATTCCCTGTGAATGTTTCCCCTCTTCCCTTCACTCTATCCCTCTACGTTTAGACTCCCCACTCTGGGGAGAAGACTGTGACTCTGCCCCTGATAATTTTACAAAGCTCTGTAAGGTCAACCTCAGCCGCTTTCACTCCAGGGTAACAGCCCCAGCCGATCCAATCCCTCAAACCCTCCAATCCAGGAAACATCCTTGTGAAGCTTTTTGGCACCCTCCCCATTTTCATCGTATCCTCCCTATAGCATCGGACTGGAACTTCAGACAACACTTCACACCAACACCTCGCATAACTGTAGCACGAGGTCCCACCTCCGGTACTGACTGCCTCTGTCGATAAAGGCAATCTTGCCATGTGCCTTCTGCAACACCCTGTCTACCTGTGTTGCCACCTGCAGTGAACTATGTACCTGTACCTCTGGGTCTCTCCGTTCGGCAACACCAGCCGGGGCACTGCCATTCACCATGGATGTCCCGCCATGCTTGAAATTCCCGTGTCTGAGTTAAATTCCACCTGCCATTCCTTTGCCACTTTACCAGTTGAGCAGTATCCTGTTGTAACTTTAGACAACATTCCTCACTGTCCCCGACACCAGCAATTGTGGAGTCATCTGTGAACTTACTGATCACGCCACCAACATTCTTCTCCAAACATAAACATAGATGACAAACAACATGGGAGCCGCACCCATTCCTGCCACACATCACTGGTCACAGGCCTCCAATCTGGAAAACCACCCTCCCCTCCCACCCCTGTCTCCTTCCACCAAGTCAGTGTTGTATCCATTCAGTAGCTCACCCTCTGTTCCATGTGATCTCACCTTCCAGACCAGCCTACCAGGCAGGATGTTTTCAGGGCCTTGCCAAAAGCCATGCTGACAACTTTTACCACCCCATCCTCATCAATCTTCTTCGCACCACTTCAAAAATTCCTCAGTCAAATTCGTGGGACATCATTTCCCACGGACAAGCAATGCTGACTGTCCCTGACAAGTCCCTGCCGTTCCAAATGCTGGTAGAATCTCTCTCTCAGATTCCTCTTCAGTAACATTCCCATCACTGATGTAATGCTCACCGCCCTGTAGCTCTCTGGCTTGTCCTTGCAACCTTCGTCAATAAAGCACAACATTATCCACGCTCCTGTCTTCCAGTACCTCAGCGATGGTTAATGATGATGCACAAATCTTTGCCAGAGCCCCAGAAATGTCCTCACCTACTTCCCACATCCTCGGATACAAGGACAGGGGATTTATCCAGATCGCCTGTGCCTCTACTTTCGTTTTGTCAGTGTGTTTCAGGATATCACTATCCTCTTCACTCTGCACACCAACTCCCATGTCTTTCTCTACAGTAAAGAAAGTTGACAGGTATCCATGTAAATCTCACACATGTCCTTTGGCTCCACAGATAGGCAACAACACTGATCCTTGAGGAGACCTATTCTCTCCCTAGTTGCCGATTTGCACTTAATGTAATACGTACTTATAGAATCCTTCAGGATTCCCCTCTACCTGATCGGCCAGGGATACCTCATGTCCTCTCTTAGCTTTTTTAAATTGCTTCTTAAATATACTCCTACATTTCTTGTACTCCTCAAGGGATTCGCTTCAACTTAGCTGTCTGAACCTGACACGTTCATCCTTATGTTTTGTTCACCAGATCCTCAATATGCATCATGAATCGAATTCACTTACCTCACCCTGCCAGCCTTGCTGTTAACTTCAACAGGGAGACTTTGGCCCTGAATCTTCCGATCCGACATCTCAAGACTCCCACTTGCCAGAAGTCCTTTTACCTGTTAACAGACTCTCCCGATCAACCTTGCAAGATCCTTTCTAATGATTTCAAAATTTTCTCTCCCCAGTTTAAGATTTTAATTCATGGACCGGCCCTATCTTTTCCCGTAACTATTTTTTTTTTAGAAAAGAAGTTATGGTAACTGGTGCCACAGTACTCCCCCACTGACACGTCAGTCACTTTCCTAGCCTTATGTTCCAGGAGAAGGTTGGGTGTTGCCCCCTCTCTGGGAGGAACATATTCACGTTGCTTGATAAACGTTTCCTGGACCCACTCAACATATGTTGCCCCATCTAATCCCTTCACACTACTGCCATCCCAGTGAATATTAGTGAAGATAAAATCACCTAATTCCACCTGTTTATCTCCCTCCACAGATGTTGCCTGACCTGTTAAGTTCCTCCAGCTCTTTTTGTGTGTTACTATTATAGCCGATTATTCCGACAGCTACCTGCGATCTCCCTGCACGTTCCCTCCTCTAAATCCTGCTGGCTATTGGCAGGAGGAGGGGGGGGGGGGGTGGAAGTGGGCAGGCAATGGAAAGCTCATCATCCAATTAAAGTGAGCACACCATCCGAAGTTCTACCCAGTTTGCTTCACCAGAAATTCCGGATTATCCTTTCTAAGTACCTCTGTGATTTTCTCCCAATCAAAACTGCAACTTGCCTCCACCTGTCTCATGCCCCAAACATCTGTACCCCAGCACATTGAGCTAACTTCCCCGCCCCGTAACAGCTTGAACATCACAATAGCATGGGCCATCCCATGCCCTGGGTTCACCTGCCTGACCTGTCAGGTGTCTCACATTGAATTAAACACAGTTTAGCCCTTCAGACCCTCCTCACATCCTGCCTTGCTTCTGCCTGTCCTGTCTCTTTGTCTTGCTCACTGTAACCTCCAGATTTCCTTCGTCCTTCTCATCTGCCACATTCACGCTTTGGATCCCATCCCCTGACAAGACCAGTTTAAACCCTGACGAGCAGCACCAGCAAATCCCCCTGCCAGATTATTGGTCCCCCTCCAATTCAGGTGCAACCCGTCCCTCTTGTACAGGTCGCCTCTGCCCCAGGAGAGATCCCAATGGTCCAACAACCTGACCCCTTCCTTCCTGCACCAGCTCCTCAGCCACACACTCAACTGCCCTGTCCTCCTGTTCCTCCCCTCACCAGAAGGTGGCACCGGCAGTGATCCAGAGATTACAGACCTTGAGCTCCTGCTTTTGAACCTTCTGCCTAAGTCCCCATATTCACTCTGCAGGACCTCATTCCTTTTCCTCCTCATGTCCTCGGTCCAATGTGTACAACGACTGCTGGCTGCTACCCCTCCCCATTCTCATGTTCTGGAACTCCTCGGAGACGTCGTTAACCCTGGCACCCGGGAGACAACTCACCATCCTGGAGTCTGGTTCACGGTCACAGAATATCCTGTCTGTCCCCCTCACTACAGGGATGGGGTCTCCTATCACTACAGATCTCCTTGTCTCCCCCCTCCCCTGCAGTACATCAGAGCCAGTCGTTGTGTCACAGACCTGGCTGCTGCTGCTCTCCTCTCAAAAGCCCTCCCCCCAACATGTTGTACCTCCGGTGCCCACGGAATGCGGAAATGGGTAAGCAGTCACATTCCCGGAAGTCCTCAGTGTTGTCGGGGCATCGGGAAGTCTCCGATATTCTGGCCCAAAGTGCCCTAGTGCTGCCTCCACTCATGGCTGCCCTCCACAGTGATGGGACACGGGTTTCATTTCCATGTTGAACAACACTTGGGGGAAGCGCTGGGCGGAGCAAGGGCACCAGGTGCGCCGTGGGTGGAGGATTTCACTGTCCCGACAGAGAGCCTGCAGTCCCACCCGTGACCGAGCCGGTACAAGACTGAAGGGTGTATCTGCCAGACCCGGCTCTGGAGCTGATGGAACACCGAACACGGGGGTGAGGGGTCACTGACAGGTACTGCTCCTTCCCCGACCAATGCACCGTCACAATTGCAGGTGTCCATGGTGACACTGGTGGGGTGTCGGCAGCCGAGACCTCGGTACCACCCAACACTGGGACCACTGTCCGTCCGATCACTGCGCACCGGACACATCAGATGGATCAGTGACAGAGCAGCAGCTCGTAACTGGACCTCTTTGATGCTCCGTGTGTGGAAGCAAAGCATCTGATCCCACCACAATCGGCACTCATTGTACTGAAAGCAGAGAGACTAGTATACCCGGGGAATATAGTGCAGGAGACAGGTCCCTCTCATCCTCCACGCTGTACTGCAGGTATATCGACCAGGTAAAGCCCAACGTTGTACCATCAGAAGACAGAGCAGTGCCGACAAAGCACAGGACCTAATGGACAATGATCAGTCCATCCCCAGCACTGTACAGTGGGCAGAATTGCCCAGCAGTGCACGGAGAGCATCAATCTGGTACAACACACAGTACGGAGAGAGGGCAGTACAACTGCCCACACGGTGCTGTCAGAAAAGAAGCCAAATGCAGCAGCCAATGCCGTCCAGTAAGAAAAGACGAAAACAAAAACGATCGTGGTCTCAGCATGGTAATTCAAGGTTAAAGACCAGTGAAACACCAACACTGTGCTGTAAGGGGACAGACCAGTACAACCCGAACACTGACCTGTAAGGGGATAGACCACTACATCCACAACAGTTCACTGCGAAGGGACAGGCCAGTAAAGCCAAAACACTGAACTGTAAAGGAACAGACCAGTACACGCCCATCATTGTAATGTAAGGGGACAGACCAGACCACCCCCAACACTGAACTCTCAGGGGACAGACCAATAAACGCCAACAATGTACAGTAACGGGACAGACAAGTACAGCCTCAACACTGCATGTAAGAGGACAGAGCGGTAAACTCCCAACACTGTACTGTCGGTGTACAGTCCAGTACATCCGGAGTACTGTACTGTCAGGTTGCAGACCAGTACATCCACAACACCAATCTTGTAAGGTGACAGACCAGTAAGGCCCCAACACGGCACTGCAAGGGGAGAGACCAGTACACCCCCAAAACAGAAGTGATGGGGACAGACTAGTACAACCCCAACACTGCACTGTACGGGGATAGACCAGTACACCGCCAACACTGTACTGCAAGGGGAGAAACCAGTAGATGAACAACACTGTACTGTCATGGGACAGACCAATAAAACCCCATCACTGTACTGTAAGCGGACAGACCAGTACACCCCAAACTCCGTACTGAAAGGAGACAGACCGGTAAACACGCAACACTACACTGCAAGGGGAGAGACCAGTACACCCCAAACACAGTACTCTAAGGGGACAGGCCAGTACAGCCCGCACACTGTACTCTAGGGGACAGACCAGTATTTCCCCAACACTGTAGTGTAAGGGGATATACCAGTACGCCCCCAACACTGTACTGTAAGGGGACAGAACAGTAAACCATCAAATATGTACTGTAAGGGGATATACCAGAATACCCCCACACTATACTGCAAGGGGAGAGACCAGTACACACCTAACACTGTACTTTATGGGCACAGGTCGGTACACCACGAACACTACCGTAAGGGAACAGTCCAGTATTTCCCTAACACTGTACTGTCAGAGGACAGACAAATATATCCCCAACACTGCACTGTAAGGTTACAGACCAGTACACCCCCAACACCATACTGTAAGGTGACAGACCAGTGAAGTCCCAACACTATACTGTAATGGAACAGTCCAGTGCACCCCCAATACTGTAGTGTAAGGGGACAGACCGGTATACCCCCAACACTGTACCGGCAGGGGACAGACCCGTTCATCCCTAATGCTCTATTGTAAGGCCACAGTCCAGTACATCCCCAACACTGTACTGTCAGGGGACAGACCAGTCAACCTCCAAAACTGTATTCAAAGGGGACAGACCTGTACACCCACAACACTTCATTCTTAAGGGACAGGCCAGTAAACACCCAACACTGTACTCTAAAGGGACAGGTCAGTACACCCCGCACACTGTGCTGTCAGGAGACAGACAAGTACACTCCCAACACTGTACTGTAAGGTTACAGACCAGTGCATCCCTGACACGTTACTCTACGTGGACAGATCAGTGCACCTCGAAAACTATACTTTAATGGGACAGTCTAGTTCATCTCCAACGCTGTTCCGTAAGGGGACAGACCCTTAAACCCGGACACTGTACCGTGAGGGGACAGTCCAGTCCACCCCCAATGCTGCATTGCATAGGACAGACCCGTACATCCCAACACGAGCGACTGCAACATCTTCCCACATTCTCCCCATATCTTTGATCCGTTAACTTTAAAAAATATGTCTGCATCCTTGCTTAACCAATTTAATATTTTGCCCTCTGTCTCCTCCTCCAATGAATATTTCCATACGTTCTGCACTATTAGAGTGAATAAATTCCTCCTTCCCTCTGTGTGACTCGTATGGCTCTAATTCTGAAGCCGCAATCTATGCTTCCGGCCTCTCAGAACACCGGGACCATCCTCTTTCCATATTGTCTGTCGATTGATGTACACATTTACATCTTTGGAGGAGATGTATGAATCTCCATTCTTCTAACCTGAGTGGCAATAAAGGTAATGGATCCAATCTATATGCTCATATCAGTCCTGCCATGTAGGTAATAGGTCTGAAACACCATGTTTGTATTCCATTGATGGCAAGAACATCCATCGTCAATGGACTGGACTACAATATGTTCGAATGTCCAGGATCTCCAGAGACCTGGGCAGTCTCGCCAAGGAACAATATAACTGCAGTAAGATGCCCTTGCCTGTGTACATAAATCCTCTTGCAGTTATAGCCGACATACACTTTTCATTGCCTCCTGCTTATATAGTTTTGCTGTCACCTTCATCAACTGCACAACGATGCCCAGTTCCAATTTAACCACGTCCGATGTCCAAACTGCTACGATTATGATAATAATTTGCCTAATATAAACGGTTTTGTACAACGGTCACACGTTTGCCCATTTACCAACTTGTCTAAATCACATTGAGATTTCTTTGTATTCTCCTCATAGCCCACTTTCGCCAAGTGCTGCGTCGCTTGGAACTGTAAAAGCTGTTACATCTAATTCCCTGATCAATATCAGCGATATATGTTGTGGATTGCTGCGGCCCGGGTACTGATCGTTGCGGCAATTTCCCACTCATTTCTTTCATGTTTTAATTATGTTCCCTGTGTCGCAACCAACTGTCAATACATGGCAATATATTGTCTCTAATTTCATGTTCTTTAAAATTGCACAGGAACCTTTTATGTAAGATTTTCTCGAAAGCTTCTGAAAGTCCAGACACCTCACATCCACGGCTTCCCAAATATCTGTTCTACCAGTTACATCCAAACCAATTTCTAGTCTATTTATTAAGAATGGTGAAGGACAAAATGCGGGAAACTCTTGGAGTATTAGTTTAACATCTACTTTTGTAAGACGATATCCATAATTAAAGATATGAGTAATCATTTGGGAAAGGTTAATGTCATCAAAACTCGTCAACTTCAGTTTGTAGGAAGTCAAATCATATTCTACAAATCCGCGTAATTTCGTTGAAGATGTTATAAGCGGAGTAGATGGGGTTCTGCAGATGCAGCCACTTTGGAACGGCCACTTTGAGAGAAGATGCTGTCCAGTCAAAGTGCTGCTGGTTGTCAAATTGTGGACTTTGGTAAATACCGGACTTCGGTGAGGAAGGCAAGCAACACTGAGGTAAGGTGAAGGGAGGTTCGTATTTTGTCTTTTTATTTTCCATCAAAACATTTTAATCATGGCAGGCGATCTCAGACCCATGTCATGCTACTCCTGCGCAATGTGGAAACTTAGGGAGATGGCCAGAGTCCCGAGTGACTCCGGGTGCAGGACTTGTGTCCAGCTGCAGCTCCTGAAAAACCGCATGACGGCACTGGAGCTGCGCATGGATTCACTCTGGAGTGCCCGCAATGCTGAGAATGTTGTGGACAACACTTCCAGTGAGTCGGTCACAGCTCAGCTTAAGGGCCTAAAAGTAGATAGGAAGTGGGTGACGAACAGGATGAGCAGCAGCAGGAAGGTAGTGCAGGAGCCCCTGCCGTTATCTCCCTTCAAACCAGATATACTGCTTTGGATACTGTTGCAGGAGATGGTTCATCAGTATTAGGCAGCAGTAGCCAGGGTAATGGCACCGTGAGTGGCTTTGCTGCACAGGAGGACTGGAAAAATTAGTAGCACTGTTATAGTGGAAGGGGAGTCTATGGTAAGGGGATTAGAATGGAGCTTCTGTGCCCGCAAACGGAACTCCAGGTTGATGTTTTGCCTCCTGGGTGCAAGGGTGAGGGATGTCTCCGAGCGGCTCTGGCCCATTCAAATACGAAGGGAGGAGAGTCAGTTGTCGTGTGCATGTAGGCAACAGCGATAGTGGAAAAAAAAGGCTGGATAAGGTCCAACGAGTCGAAAATAAGGAGCAAGGAAATAAATTGAAAAGTAGGATCTCAAAGGTAATTTTCTCAGGATTGCTCCCTGTGCGACGTTCTAGTCCGATTTGGAATATCAGCATAGTTAGGATGAGCATAATATAAAAAAAAGAGCAAAATATTTTATAATTTTATAGAGCGGATAAGGGTGGCTAAAGTGAACATAGATCCCTTGAGGGATGAGGTGGGAATAACATTTAGAAATGGACGAGACCTAAAACGACTGTTTTGTGTCGGTCTTCACGGAGGATGACGTCTAACATGCCAAAGAGATGTTATGGATGCGATGGGAGGTGAAGACGTCGATGCTGTCACTGAAAAGGTAATTATGACCAACCTGGTGGGCCTGAAAGTAGACAGGTCCCCTGGTCCTGAACGGATGCACCCCCTGCTACTGAAAGATATGGCGGAAGTTATCATGGACACGTTTGTGAAAATTTACCAAAATTCTCTGTACTGTGGGCAGATCCCTGCGGATTGCAAGACATCGAATGTAACGCTACTGTTTAAAGAAGGATGCAGGCAAAAGGGGGATAACTGTAGTCCGGTTAGAATAACGTCTAAAGCCGGGGAAATATTTGAAACTATCATTTATGAATAATAGAGAGACATCGGGATAGAGGTGGTACAATCAGACTGACATAGCATGGATTCAAGAAAGGCAGGAAATGTTTGACAAACTTATTGGAGGATATAACAAGCGCAGTGGATATAGGGGTACAGGTGGATGTTGTATGCTTGGATTTCCAGAAGGCGTTCGATAAGTTGCCGCATAAATGACATCCATAAGATTAGAATAAATAGAGTTGGGGGTCATATATTAACATGGATAGAGGATTGGTTAGATATTAGATGGCAGGGAGTTTGGATACATGGGTGTTTCTATGATTGGCAATCAGTGGTGAACGGCGTGCCGCAGCTGTCAGTGCTGGGCCCGCAACAATTCACGATACGCATGAACGATTTGGAATAGGGGACCGAGTGGGCTTATCTAAGTTTTCTGATATACGGGAAAAAAAACATCGGAGGTTTCGTTAGTTCAGCTTCGGTAGGCGTCGGCAGGAGTCAACACTTCGGAACAGATAAGTTTTTATTAAATTCATTCTCATCGGGGATAGTGGGACAGGACTGCGCAGGCGCGTGACGTCAGCAGTTAACGTGCTGGCTGATTAAAAAGCGAACCACCAGATCCAGCGGGCAGCGTCAGAGCGGACAGTGGAGTGAGTGGGAGCAGAGTGATTGTACTTTGGCTCAAGGGGCTTAAGCGTAAAGGGGCGAGGCGGGTGAGCAGCTGGAAGGTTTACCGGTTACTGGTATGAACTTTAAAATGGGATAAAACTAGGTAAGGAAAGGCTTAGTTCAGATGGAGGTTTCCGGAGGCTATTACCCTCAATAACAGGTTTTCCGCTTTCGAATCTGTTGAGGGGAATGACCTGCAGGGATCAAGCAGCAGTTAGCCAGGTCTCTGGCACTGGAACCGGTCGTGCTGCTCAGAAGGGAAGGGAGTAGATGAGGAAGGCAGTAATTATAGGGAACTGCATTGTCAGAGAAACAGGAGGTTCTGTGGAAGTGAGCACGAATCCCGGATGGTATGTTGCCTCCCAGGTGCCAGGGTCCGGGATGTCTCTGATTGGGTTCACGGTATTCTTGAGCGGGAGAGATTGCAGCCACAGGTCGTGGTACATGTTGGTACCAACGACATAGGTGGGACGAAGGATGAGGTGCGGAAAAGTGAGTTTAGGAAGATAGACAGCTGGCATAAGAGCAGGACCTCAAGGGTAGCAGTCCCAGGATTGCTGCCAGTGCCACAAGATATGAAGGAAGGAAAAGGAGGAGATATCAGATGAATGCGTGGCTGAAGAGTTGATGCAGGAGGGAAGGTTTTAGATTTTTTTGATCAGTGAGATCTCTTCAAGAGCAGGTGGGGCTTGTACAGAGAGAATGTTTTACACCTGACCCGAGGGTGGCCAATATCCTATCAAGCAGGGTTTCTAGGGTGGTTTGGGAGGTTTGAAACTAGTTGACGAGGGGGATTGGAAACAAGGGGGTAGGTCCGAGGATGAAGTGGATGGGGAAAAGTCAGATCTATCATGTAGAGAGGGTTTGAGGAAGGACAAGCAAAGTACAGGGTATAAAAGTAGAAAGCTGGAGGGGCTAAAATGCATTTAGTCTAATGCAAGAAGTATTAGCAATAAGGGTGATGAACTCAGAGCTTGGTTATGTACATGGGATTACGATATTGTGGCTCTTGCAGAGACTGGCTGTCACCAGGGGAGGAATGGGTATTGCATATTCGTGGATTTCAGTGTCTTAAAAGGGATAGGGAGGGGGAAGAAGAGGGGGAGGGGTGGCGATACTGGTCGGGGATACTATTAGAGCTGCAGAAAGGGTGGATAATGTCGAAGGATCCTCTCTAGAGTAAGTATGGGTGGAAGTTAGGAACACAAAAGGAGCAGTTACTCTACTGGGAGTATTCTATAGGCCCCCCATGTAGCAGCAAGGATACTGAAGAACAAATTGGGAGGCAGATTTTGGAAAGGTGCAAGAATAGCAGTGTTGTTATCATAGGAGCCTTCAACTTCCCAAATATTGATTGACACCTGCTTAGTGCCAAAGGTTTAGACGGGACAGAGGTTAAATGTGTCCAGGACGGATTCCTGTCACAGTATGTTGACAGGGCGGATGGATGGAATGCCATATTGAATCTAGTATTAGGTAATGAACCGGGTCAGGTGACAGATCTCTCGATGGGTGAGCATTTGGGGCTACAGTGACCACCGCTCCCTAAACTTTAGCATTGTCATGGACAACATTGGAGCAGAGAGGAGGGGAAGATATTTAATTGGGGAAGGGCAAATTATAAGCCTAGAACTTGAATGTGAAAGTTGGGATGACATTTTTGAAGGGAAATATACTATGCAGATGTGGTCATTGTTCAAGGATCTCTTGCAGGATGTTAGGGATAAATTTTTCCCGGTGAGGCAGAGAAATAATGGCAGAGTGAAGGAACCATGGATGACAAGAGATGGAACGACTCGTTATAAGAAGAAGGCAGCATACATAAGGTGTAAGCAGCAAGGAACATATAGGGCTCATGAGGAATATAGGGTAGCAAGGAGGGAACTTGCGAAAGGGCTGAGGAGACCAAGAAGGGGATGTGAAAAGGCTTTGGCGAGTAGAGTTAAGGAGAATCCCAAGGCTTTTAATGTACGTGAGGAGCACAAGGATGACGAGATAAGTAGGTCCGATGAGAGACAAAGGTGGGTAGATGTGCCTGGAAGCTATGGAAGTGGGTGAGGTTCTCAATGAATATTTCTCTTCAGTATTCACCAAGGAGAGGGGTCTTGATGACGCTGGACAGTGTCGGTAATGTTAATGTTCTGGAGCATGTTGATATCAAGAGAGGATGTGTTGGCGCTGTTAGAAAATATTAAACAGACAAGTTCCCGGGGCCTGATGGAATATTCCCCAGGCTGCTCCGCGAGGAGAGGGAGGAGATTTCTGAGCCTTTGAAAAGGATCGTTGAGTCCTCGTTGTCCATGGGAATGGTACCGGAGGATTGGAGGGTGGCAAATGTAGTCCCCTTATTCAAAAAAGGTAGTAGGGATAGTCCGGGGAATTATAGACCAGTGAGCCTTACGACTGCGGTAGGCAAGCTGTTGGAAAGGTTTCATAGAAATAGGATCTATGGGCATTTAGGGAATCATGGACTGACTAGGGACAGCCAGCATGGCTTTGTGAAGAGAAGATCATGTCTCACAACCCTGATAGCGTTCTTTGAGGTGATGACCAGGAAGATTGAGGCTAGTGCAGTAGATGTAGGCTACATGGATTTTAGTAAGGCGTTTGGCAAGGTTCCACATGGTAGACTTCTTCAGAAGGTCAGAGGGCTTTGGATCCAGGGGATCTTGGCCTTGTGGATTCAGAATTGGCTTGCCTGCAGAAGGCAGAGGGTTGTGGTGAAGGGAGTGCATTCACATTGGAGGGCTGTGACTAGCGGTGTCCCACAAGGATCGGTTCTGGGACCTCTACGTTTCGTGATATTTATTAATGATTTTGCTGAGGGGATGGAAAGGTGGGTTCGCAAGTTTGCAGACGACGCAAAGGTCGGTGGTGTTGTGGATTGTGTGAAGGGCTGATGGAGCTTGCAGAGGGACATTGATAGGATGCCGATCTGGGCTGAGAAGTAGCAGATGGAGTTCAATCCGGAGAAGTGTGAGGTGGTACACTTTGGAAGGACAAACTCCAAGGCGGAGTACAAAGTTAATGGCAGGCTAATGGATAGTGTAGAGGAGCAGAGGGATCTGGGGGTTCATGTCCACAGATCCCTGAAAGTTGACTCATAGGTGGATAGTGTGGTTAAGAATGCTTATGGGATGTTGGCTTTCATAAATCATGGGATCGAGGTTAAGAGTCGCGGGGTAATGATGCAGCTCTACAAAACTAGTTAGACCACATTTGGAGTACTGTGTCCAATTCTGGTCACCTCATTATAGGTAGGATGTGGAAGCATTGGAAAGGGTTCAGGGGAGATTTACCAGGATGCTGCCTGGATTGGAGAGTATGGTTTATGAGGAGAGATTAAAGGAACTAGGGCTTTACTCTTTGGAGAAAATGCGGATGAGAGGAGACTTGATAGAGATATACAAAATATTAAGAGGAATAGATAGAGTAGACTGTCAGCGCCTCTTTCTCAGGGCACAAATGCTCAATACAAGAGGGCATAGTTTTATAGTAATGGGTGGGAGGTTGAAGGGAGACATCAGAGGAAGGTTGTTTTTCACCCAGAGAGTGGTTGGTGCATGGAATGCTCTGCCTGGGGCGGTGGTATAGGCATATACGTTGTAAAGTTCAAGAGATTGTTAGGTAAGCATATGGAGGAATTTAAAATGGTGTGGGGGGGGCGGTATGTGAAAAGGATTTAAATAGACAGGCGTGGTTTAAAGGTTGGAACAACATGGTGGGCTGAAGGGCCTGTATTGTACTGTATTTTCTATGGTTCTATGATTCTAATATCACTAAATTGAGTGGAAAAGCAAATTGTGCAGAGGATACGGAGAGTCTGCAACGATATTAATTGTTTAAGTTAGTGGGCACAGGTCTCGCAAATGGACTGCAATGTTGGTAAATGCGAGGTCATCCACTTTGAAATGAGGAAGTAGAAGATCTGATTGTTATGTAAATAGTGAAAGATTGCAGCATGCTGTTGTGCAGAGGGACTTGGGAGTGTTTCTTCAATGAATCCAGAAGTTTTTTATGCAGTTGTAACAAGTTCTCAAGAAGGCAAATGGAATGTTGGCCTTCATTGGCAGAGTGATTACATTTAAGAGCAGGGTGGTTGTGCTGCGTCTGTACAGGGTAGTGTTGAAGCTAAAGCTGGAGTACTGCGGGCACGTTTGGACTCTGTGCTTGAGAAAATATATATTGACTTTCGAGGCGGTGCATAGGAGGTTCACTAGGTTGATTCCGGAGATGAGGGAGTTAGCTTGTGAGGAGAGATTGAGTCACCTGGGTCTACACTCGCTGGGATTCAGAAGAATGAGAGGGGATCTTTCCTAAACATATATAAAATTATGAAAGGGATAGATAAGATAGAGGCAGGGAAGTTGTTTCTACTGGTAGATGAGATGAACTAAGGGACAGAGCCTCAAGATCCGCGGGAATAGATTTCGCGGGAATAGATGAGGAGAAACTGCTTTTCCAAGAGTATGGTGAATGTGAGGAATTCTCTGCCCAGGAGAGTAGTGGAGGCTACCTCATTTAATATATTTAAGTAACCGTTATATAAATTTTTGCATAGTAGGGGAATTAAGGGTTGTGGTTAAAAGGCAGGTTGGTGGAGCCGAGTCCACGCCCAGTTCAGCCGTGATCTTATTGAATACGGAGCAGGCTGGACTATCCATATGGCCAACTTCTGTTCGTATTTAATTTGTTCCTATGTTCGTATGTGGTGTATCTGGACTTCCAAAAGGCTTTTGAGAAGGTTTCTAACAAAAGGTTAGTGTACAGTTTCAGCTGTGCTCCCCAAATGGTCGCTGTGCGAATGCATTCATTGTTGTGCAAGATGACAAAGTGCCCACTGTGAACAGCTTTGGTTGGAGTTTGAGTAAAATCAATTGCACAACGTGCTGCAGATTGCAATGTTTACGGCTGAATGAATTGGAGACGAAACGTACACGCTGGGAAGATCGGTCACCACATTTAAACGCTCTTCATTAGATGAAGCTTGAAGTAGATAAATCATAAACTACGGTCGTGAATCCGAATGAAGGAAACCACGGAAACCTGAGGCGCAAGCTGGCTCAGATGAATTGGGAAATGTACCGAGTTCCCACTGGGGAATGGAAGTAAAACGGTGCAAACTTAACCCAGCATTGTTTATCTACTTCTGTCAACCCCTCTCCGCTGGGCCCGCTCTGCATCATCTGAGACTCGTGGCCAGATTGAAACAGAACGGCTCAGAATGAATCGAAGTGAAGCTGACGGCTGTTTGTCAACGAACACCATCTGTAAGAATTTACACCGGAGTGTATCCTTAAACTACAGAGGTCATCTTCATAAAGTGACAGACAACTGAACGCATCAGAGGTCACATGTAAAAGGAACATTACTTGGACCACGGTGGACTCTTCATCTTGCACGACCATGAATTTATTTAAACAGGGACAATTTGGGGAGTGGTGATAAAATGCAGGGACGGAGAATATCTCTACACGGCAGTGAACAGCATTGTCGACCAAAGGATATTTTCTGCAGCAGTACACACCTGAACACGAGAGAAACCATAGTTAGCACAGCTGTTCGGATATTTGCTGTATGCAGATGGAGAACAGACTTGAAGCAGGGTTTTGTCCCGAAAGGTCGACAATTCATTTCCCCCCACAGATGCTGTTCGACACTCCGAGCACATTCAGAAAACTGCTATTGCTCCAGATTCCATCTTCAGCAGTCTCGTTTGTCTGCTGTACAGAGAAGTTTTCTTTCTTTAAGCAACAGCGGATGTCTGTTTACAAAGGTCAATACTTAGCACAATGATGAAGATTTTATGCACAGAAAACACCAGTGTAATCTAACCCCAAGACTGTTGATGATGTCCACAAAGGGCGGCGTGCAATTGAGGAGGAGCAGGGGATGCTCGGCAACTCCAGAGGTTTCGGCGCTGGGAGAGGAAGGGAAGCCATTGTTGGAGTTTCTCTGATTCCGATCTGATCGATAAGAGTGCAGCAAGTGAGGATAGTCCACCAGAGGCCCTGTGTGAGGTGCATGGAGCGATCCCAGTATGTACGCTGAAGCTTCCGTGAAGGTCGCTCTGGAAAAAAAAAGAGGCTGTGGACACACTGGCTTCAAATGATCCGAATTAATGTTTATGAAACGTGGAGGTGAGAGGAATAAAACACTAATCAAAGTCAGTGATGGCGAGAGAGACATTGGTGTGCTGGCCAGCAAGCACGGTATGTTGGATCTGTTCACAGGGTTGGTGACCCCAGACGGGAGTGAAAGACTAAAGGTAGATAACTGGGTAAATTCAGTGGCGGATAGGAGGAGTATGCCTGTGGATTTAGTGCATATTACAGGGAAACCGATGATATTAATAGAAAATCAACAGCGAACGTTGCGAATACAACTGGTTGAAAACTGAATGGAGTCGCCCACTATTATTGTATCTGTCTATATGAGCACAACTCTCGGGCTACTTCACTGGAGGGGCCTTGCTGTGTTAACGCCGGAGGCATTACTGCATTTATTTATAATATAAACTGGAAATATTGGCGGTGATGTGATGTTTTTTTCCAACTGACTGAAACTGAGAACATTGATCACGCTATAATCACCGGAGACTGGTGCTCTGTATAAAGCAGAGCCTACTGGAGCACATCAGCACAGTGTAGAAAAGGCTGTAGCCTCTGGAGCGACAAATTCACAGCTTCGCGCTGAAATGGGATATCGAGTTTTCTGGCAGATACGAGACATTTACTATCCTGTTCTTGCAGCATTTGGAATTCCCGGTAAACCGCTGTTTCATCTGCCGTTGGTGTTTAATTCCAATGCTAGGAATTGTTTCTCTCGCTGCTTTATTCCACAGCCAACTGCCCAGTCCCAGCATTTCAATAACAGGATGTCCGGAGTCTTTCGGGGACATAATACTGAGATCTGCAAGCGATACCACTCCAGTGGCTGACTCATTACCTTGGTGACGGCTACTGAAATCCTCTCCACTGCCTCGTTTTGATGGCTGCAGTGTGAATCGAAATATCTGGTTCGGAGGTTGTGACAGACAGAGAATCTGCTGGAACAACCACCTTTCGAGTATATTGTCGCTTGAGAGTTGGTGTTTGGTTAACGAAACAACCAAAAATTTCAATCGCCAGCGTTTATTCATTTCATTCAGCGCGAGCTGTAGTCGGGGCCGGCAAAATGTACACTTATTCTGGATAATCTATCGCGTCTAAAGAGGCAGTTTCGCAGATATCCCTCGCTCCGTCCTCTCGACTTCCTCTTTGTTAGAACGGAAGCTTTGCCCAGATTCGATCCACTTCGTTCCGCTTCGAAAATTGCCCAGTCTGCACCAGTACTGCGCCTTCTGTAGGCATTTCTTAAACATCAGAGACCAGATTCCCCATTCGATGCAGCAGCATAACTGGGGATTTCGCGTGTTCTCCTAAACCAGTTTTGTATCCGGGTCTGTCAATAATATCTCTGCTTCCTCTTCTCTTTCTTGCAGTTAACTTGGTAGCGATTGTGATCCTGTCCCGAGGAAAGTGCGGCCTCTCCAAATGTATCACTCGCTACCTGGTGGGAATGGCAGCGGCCGATCTCTTGGTCGTCATCTCTGACCCTCTACTGAGGTGGACTGCTCAGATCTATTTTGCACGTTCATTCCTCAACATTACCCCCGTGTGCCGTGTCGTTAAGTGGTTGATTTTTGCAAGCACTGCTGTTGCTGTCTGGCTGACAGTTGCGTTTACCTTTGATAGATTTGTGGCCATTTGTTGTGAGAAGCTGAAGACACAATATTGCACCGAGAGAACGGCATCTGTGGTCATAGGAGCAGTTAGTGTGCTGGGCTGTTTAGAAAATGTTCCGCGGTACTTTGCCTATGAGCCGAATGAAATAGTTGATGGTGTTCAGTGGTTTTGTGTCACCAAACTAAGCTTCCATACGTCCACCGCATGGACGGTGTTTGACTTGTTTCACCGCATTTTAACCCCTTGCCTCCCGTTCTTTCTCATTTTGCTGTTCAATTTTCTGACGGTCAGTCGGATTTTAGCAGCCAGTAGAGTCCGCAGGGGGCTCCGGGGTCGCAGCAATGGAGAAAAAGACAAAGACCCGGAGATGAAGAACCGAAGGAAATCCATCATTTTACTCTTCAGTATAACCGCCAGTTTCATGTTGTTGTGGGTAACTCAGGTAGTGGTTTACATCTATCAACGGATTGGAATGATTTATCATTACCCTGTCTCTGATCCCCTCTATATCGCAGAACACACATCAGGAATTTTGTAGCTTCTCAGTTCCTGCACCAACACGTGTATCTACGCCGTGACTCAACGTAACTTCCGTGATGAGCTGAAGAACGCGGTAAAATATCCACTAAAAGGGATTATGAAATGCCTTAAATCCTAAAATGGCTCTGAACTAATTGAAGCAGAAGAAATAAAGAACTTCCATTATCTCTGTCCAGCACAATTTATTTAGAAAAAACTGTTTTTGTTTCTCTCTCCATAACAGCACCTCTGATGGTGATGTCATCACAAACTCGACACTTCTTGTGATGGCGACATCAATTCTCGAATATGCAGACGAACAACAGCTGAAATTTAAATGCATCGATTTTGTGCAACAATAGCAGAAACCAAACATGCCACTCACAAGCAATATTGGGTTAAGACGAATTTAAAAAAAAACACAGCAGAGGCCAACTATAAAAAGTAATCAGGCGAGCAGAGATGAAATACAAGATAAACTAGCCAGAAATGTAAAAGAAGTTTTCAAAAGTCTTTGAGATACATGAAGGTTAAGAGGGAGGCAAGAGTGGACATTGGACAACTGGGAAACGACGCTGGAGAAGTGGTAACCGGTAACAAAGAAATGGCGGCGGAAATGAATAGGCACGTGGCGTCAGTTTTCACAGTGGAAGGCACCAGTAACACGCCAGAAACCCAAGGGGATTGGCGAACATAAGCAAGTTTAGTGGCCATTTCGATTTTAAAAAATGCTGGAGAAGGTAAAAGGCCTGAACATAGATAGACTCCACTCCAGTATTCTGAAAGACTTTGCTGAGGGTATTATGGGGGGCAGTGGTAGTGATCTTCCAAGAATCACTGGAATCAGGGAGGTCCCAGAGGGCATGGAAATCTCAAACAATGCACCACAGTTTAAGGAAGGAGGGAGGCAAAAGACAAGGAGTTATTTGCAAGTTAGTAGGTGATACGATTTTAGCGTCCATTGTTCAGGATGAAATTTCAGTGTGCTTGGAAGTACATGACAAAATGCTGCAAAGTTGGCACGTTTGGTTAAGGGGAGATATTGACTGACAAATCTGTTCGCATTTTTTGAGAAGGTGAAAAGCAGATTAGCCAAAGGAGCGTTAGTGAATGTTATGTACTTGGACTTTCAGAATGCCTTTGACAAAATGGCGCACTCGAGACAGCAAAACAAGATGAGGGCCAATTCTGTAAGAAGCAAGGGACGAGCACGCATGGAATATTGGCTGATTGGCAGAAACCGCAATGTGGGTATAAGCTGATTCTTTTTAGTAACTATGTGTTCCGTGGGTGTCAGTATTGACACCACAACGTTTCACTTTACACGATAATGATCTGGATAAAGGAAACGATGGCATTGTGGCCAAGTTTGCAAATGATACAAATATAGGTGGATGAACAGGTAGTGGTCCGTGGGCATGGGGTCAGAAGAAGGTCTTGGAAAGGTTAGGAGAGTGGGCAAAGAATTTGCAGATGGAATACAGCGCAGGGGAGTGCAAGGCTGTTTACTTCGGTAGGGAGAATCAAGGTGTAAACTGGTCTCTAAATGAGGAGATTATTCAGAAATCGGAGATGCAAAGACACTTGGGAGTCCAAGTTCATGTTTTCCTTGATGATAACTTGCAGGTTGAATTGGTAGTAAGGAAGGCAATTGTAACGTTAGCATTCATTTCGAGAGGACTAGAATATAAAACAAGGATGTGCTCTGGGGCTTCATAAGCTGCAGGTCAGATCGAATTTGGAATATTATGAGCAATTCCCGGCCTCGAATCTGGAGGAGGTTCACAAGAATGATCCCTGCAATTAAAGGCTTAATGCTTAACGAGCGTTTGCTGGTTCTGGGCCTGGACTCGATGGAGTTCAGAACGATGAGTAGAGTGGGGGTGGGGGGAATCTCACTGAAACCCACAGAATTCCGAAAGGCCTTGTTAGAGTGGACGTGGAGAGCATGGTTCCATTCGTAGGAGATTCATCTAAGGGGGTTACTGGTTCTGAAGCAGGTTGGAAAATGGGTTGAAAAGATAAGTCAGCCATGATCGAATGTCGGAGCAGACTCCGTGGACCGAATGGCCTAAATCTGATCCTATATATTATATTTTGTAAACTGAGCCTGAAGCCGAATGAACAGCACAGACAGAGGCTATTCGGCGACAGCGGTCAGCCCTACGACTGCCACTTCACACCAGCCTCCGCCCTTCCCAGCGCAAAACGCTCTGCCAGACTGTCGCTCTGTTGCATCCTTCACCGTCACAACCAGCATTCACTCCCCACAAAATACGCACAAACTTCCTTTCTCAACTCCGGTGTGTCTCGTAGGCGAATTCCACATTTTCACCCCCCACCAATTAGCAATACCCGAATTCCAAGACGGATATATTGCCGACTGTAACACCTGCGTACCCGGGCTTCGAGTCACTGTCAAGTGGAACATTTATGTCCATGGGCAACGTCACAACACGTCATCATTTTACAAGAGACTGCGGCCCAGCATCTGCCCCCAGTATGGAGGCAAGACGCCCACCCGAGTCAATTTTGTCGCAAGAAAGAGAAGAGGAGACTTCGGCTCTCAGAGACGATGCATCAAAACCCCAACATCAATAACAGTCAGTTGATGTTCGGGAGATGCTGACGTTGGCGATGTCGGAACTCATTCTTCATTTTGAAGAGGGCCACGAGAAGGGCGAGGACCTCAGTTATTACAATCGTTGCCCAGGGTGAAATGCGTGGTCCGGGAACCGACGTGGATCGAATCGGAGGGCCATTAAATTCGGGGTGTCGCAGTCTGCAAACGGAACTGTAAGAAAGGAAGCTTATTCATTGAGTAAAACATGACGATTGTCATTAGAGAGGTCACTCGCATTTTACCAGGAATATTATGTCAATATATGTTCGAATTGTACAGGGGCGTGATGGGGAGAACGTAATTGATCTCCTCTCCCTCGTGGATGAAAGGGGATGGATGCACGGCGGCCGAATGGCGATCCAGTGCACAACGAATGGGCAGAACATAGAACATAGACCAGTACAGCACAATACAGGACCTTCGGCTCACAATGTTGTGCCGACCTTTAAACCTCGCCAAAGACGATCTAACACTCTCCTCCCACATATTGCTCTATTTTAAATTCCTCCATATGCCTATCTGGTAATCTCTTGAATTTAACCAATGTACCTGCCTCCACCACCGCCCCAAGCAGCGCATTCTGTGTCCCAACCACTCTCTGGGTAGAAAACCTAACTCTCATATCTCCCTTGAACTTCCCACCCATTATTGCAAAGCCATTCCCTCTTGTAATGAACATTGGTGTCCTGGGAAAGAGGTGCTGGCTGTCCAATCTATCTATTCCTCTTAATATTTTGTACACCTTTATCATCTCTTCTCTCCAAAGAGTAAAACCCTATCTCCCTTAGTCTTTCCTCATAATGCATACACTCTCAACCAGGCAGCATCCTGGTAAATCTCCTGTACACCATTTCCAACGCTTCCGCATCCTTCCGATAATGAGGCGACCAAAACTGGACATAGCACTCTAAGTGTGGTCTAGCCAGAGTTTTATAGAGCTTCATCATCACCTCGCGGCTCTTAAACTCGATCCCTCGACTAATGAAAGCTAACACCCCATAAGCTTTTCAACAAACTTATCTACCTGTGAAGCAACTTTTAGGGATCTGTGTATATGGACCCCCATAACACTCTGTTCCTGCACACTACCAAGAATCCTGCCTTTAACTTTGTACTCTGCCTTGTAGTTTGTCCTTCCAAAGTGGACCACCTCACACTTCTTCGGATTGAACTCTATCTGCCAATTCTCAGCCCAGCTCTGCATCCTATCAATGTCCCTCTGCAATATTCGACCATCCTCTACACTATCCACAACACCACCAAATTTGTGTCGTCTGCAAACTTGCCAACCCAAACATCTACCCCTCATCCAAGTCATTAATAAAAATCACGAAAAGCAGAGGTCCCAGAACCGATCCTTATGGGACACCGTTAGTCACAGCCCTCCAATCTGAATGCACTCCCTCCGCCACAACCCTCTGCTTTCTACAGGCAAGCCAATTCTGAATCCACATGGCCAAGCTCCCCAGGATCGCATGTCCTCTGACCTTCTGAAGAAGCCTACCATGTAGAACCTTGGAAAATGCCTTACTAATCTCCATGTAGACCACATCTGCAGCACTACCCTCATCAATCTATCTAGTTACCTCCTCAAAGAATACTATCAGGATTGTGACACATGATCTGCCCTTCAAAAACCATGCTGGCTGTCCTTGATCAGACCATAATTCTCTAAATGCCCATACATCCTATCTCTAAGAATATTTTTCAACAGCTTGCCCACCACAGTCGTAAGGCTCACTGGTCTATAATTCCCTGGACTATAGCTACTAACTTTTTTGAATAAGGGGACTACATTTGCCACGGTCCAATCCTCCGGTACTATTCCCGTGGACAACGGGGACTCAACGATCCCAACCAAAGGTTAAGCAATCTCCTCCCTCGCCTCGGGGAGCAGCCTGGGGAATATCCCTTCAGGCCCCGGTGACTTACCTGTCTTAATATTTTCTAACATCTCCAACACATATCTCTTGATATCAACATGCTCTAGAACATTAACGTTACCAACACAGACCTCAGCGTCATCAATGCCTCTCTCCTTGGTGAATACTGAAGAGAAGTGTTCATTGAGGACCTCACCCACTTCCACAGCTTCTAGGAACATCCTCCCACATTTCTCTCTAATCGGTTCTCCCTTTACTCCCGTCATCCTTCTGCTCTTCACATGAGTTTAAAATGTCTTGGGGTTTTCCTTAACTCTACTCGCCATGTCCCCTTCTTGTTCTCCTTAGCCCCTTCTTCAGTTCCTTCCTTGCGCCCCTATATTACTGAAGAGACCTATTTGATCCATGCTCTCTAAACTTTATGTATGCTGCCTCCTTCCTCCTTACCAGATGTTCCACCTCTCCTGACAACCATGTTTCCTTCACCCTGCCATTCTTTCCCTGCCTCACCGGGACAAATTTATCCCTAACGTTCTGCAAGAGACCCCTGGGAACGACCACATCTTCATAATACATATCCCTTCAAAAATATCATCCCAATTCACACTCGCAAATTCGAGCCTTATAGCTTCATAATTTGCCCTTCCCCAATTCAATATTTTCCTGCCCCCTTTGCTCCTGTCCTTGTCCATAACAATGACTAAAGTTAGGGAGCGGTGGTTACTGTCCCCCAAATGTTCCCCCACTGAGAGATCTTTCCTCTGACCCGGTTCATTACCTAACACTAGATCTTATATGGCATTGCCTTTCGTCGGCCTGTCAACATACTGTGACAAACTCCGCCCCGTCTAAAACATTGGTACTAAGCAGGTGTCAATCAATATTTGGGAAGTTGAAGTCTCCCATGATAACGACCCTGTTATTTTTGCACCTTTCCAAAATCTGCCTCCCAATCTACTCCTCAGTGTTCTTGCTGCTACCAGGGGGCCTCGATAATACTCCCAGTAGAGTACCTGCTCCCTTCTTGTTCCTAACCTCCACCCATACTGACTCTAGACAGGATCCTGCTGCATTATCCACCCTTTCTGCAGCTGTAGTAGTATCCCTGAAAAGTAATGCCACCCTTCCTCCTCTTCTCCCCCCCCCCCCATTCCTTTTGAAACACTGAAATCCGGGAATATTCAGTATCGATTCCTGACCTGGTGACAGCCAAGTCTGCAAGAGCAACAATATCATATTTTCATGCATTTATCCAGGCTTTCCGTTCATCACCTTTATTCCTGATGCCCCTTTCATTTAAGTGAATGCACTTTTGCCCATCCACCTTACTGCTTTTATACCATATACTCTGCTTCTCCTTCCTCAAAGCCTCTCGAAATGTTAGATCTGGCTTTACTGCATGCTCTCCTTCCACTGACCTATCCCTCCGGTTCCCATTCCGAACTAGTTTAAATCCTCCCGAACCACACTAACAAACCTTCCTGCAAAGATATTGGTCCCCCTCGAGTTCAGCTGTAACCCATCCAATCTATACAGGTCCCATTTTACCCAGAAGAGATCCCAATGATCCAAAATCTAAAACCTTGCCCCCGCACCAACTCCGCAGCCACGCATTCAGCTGCCATCTCCTCCTATTCTTACCTACACTATCACGTGGCACTGGCAGCAATCCTGAGATTGCTACCTCTGAGGTCCTGCTCTTCAGCCTCTGCCTAGCTCCCTAAACTCAGTTTTCAGGACTTCATCTCTCTTTCTACCCATGTCGTTGGTACCAACGTGTACTACGACTTCTGGCTGCTTTCTCTCCCGCACAATAATGCAATGGACCTGATCAGAGACATCCTGGTCCCTGGTAGCTGTGAGGCAGAAGATGCTACTTCCATGGAGAGTGGGGAAAGTAACCCTCAGATCAACAGCGCTGTGCTGTTTCGTCGTTTGTAGGGTCAGAGATCTAAACACCCAGAGACAGTGCAACATAACCCCCCAGGACTGGCCCCGAAAAATGTGCTGTATCCCACAATTTACGGAATTAGGTGTAATTCTAGTTACAATGATATCTCCTATCCCAGACTGAGGACAGGAAACAGTGACAGAACCGTCCTCCGCAGGTATAATCGCAGTTCCAGTAGAAGTCCCAGCCGAAGTGAAGCAATTCCACTGGTGCCAGTAATCGGAGGGCTGCTGCCGGAATCTGGTACCTGTTGTGGGCTGCTCCTCATCCAAGGGGAGTTTCACATTCTAGTCGTGAAATCTGGCTCACTCCCTCATGGATATGACTGTCCTGTAAATTGTCCCTGACCTTGGACCAGGCCACAGGCACGGAGGATTTGGAGAATGGGCTGACATGACGTACGTCCTATACAAGGTGTGACTCATCTTGGGGATAGATAAGTCTCCGGGGCCAGTCGGGATATATCTTAGGTTATTGCAGGAAACAAATGAAGCGATTGCTGCGCCTTGGGTGATGATCTTTGAATCCTTACTGGTCATAGGATTAGTGCAAGATGATTGGAGGATCGCAAATGTTGTTCCTTTGTTCACGAAAAGGAGGAGAGATAACCCTGGGAATTACAGGCCAATGATGGGCAAATTACTGGAGAAGATTCTTATAGACGGGATTTATGAGCATTTGGAGTAGTCCAGGCTGATTAGGCACAGACAGCATGGCTTTAGGAGGGGCAGGTCGTGCCCGATGAACCTGATTGAATTCTTTGAGGATGTGACAAAGCACATTGATGAAGTTAGAGCAGTGGATGTGGAGTACGTGGATTTTAGTGAGGCGATTAATACGGTTCCTCAGGAAGGCTCAGTCAGGACGTATTGGATCCAGGTGAGCTTGGCCGTGTGGGTTCAGATTTAGCTCGTCCATAGAAGACAGAGGATGGTTGCAGACGGAGAGTACTCTGCCTGGCTGTCGGTGACCAGTGGTGTTCCGCAGGGATCTGAACTAGGTCTCGTGCTTTTTGTGATTCTTATAAATGACTTGGACGCCCAGGAGGGTAGGTCAATGAGTTTGCAGATGACACGAATATAGGTGGTGTTTTGGATAGTGTAGAAGGTTGCTGAAAGTTACAACAAAACAATGATAGGATGCAAAGCTGAGCTGAGAAGTGGCAGATGCAGTTCCACCCGGAAAAGTGTGAAGTGATGCGCTTTGAAATATCGAATTTAAAGACAGAATACAAAGTTAATGGCAGGATAATTAGCAGTTTGGAGGAACTGAAGGATCTTGGAGTGCACGTCCATCGACCCTTCAAGGTTTCCGAGCAGCTTGCAAGGGTTGTTAAGAAAGCGTATGGTGTGTTGGCCTTCATTAGTTTGGGTATTGAGTTCAAGAGCCGCGGGGTAATGTTGCAGCTCTATAAAACTCTGGTTGGACCACATTCAAAGTATTTGGTTCAGGTCTGGTAGTCTCATGTCACAAACCAGCAACAAAAGAAACACACTGAGCATGATTCAGTGTTAAAAACTATTTTATTAATCACTACTTATGATAATACGTAAAATAAAAGTAAAAATGTTAGTATGTTAGAATTCAAAAATGTTAAACCTCGAACGTTAACCCCAAAACTAAACTCGTCGTGTGTGTGTGTGACAAAGTCCAAAACTCCCAGTTCCTGAATGGTTCTTAAAGTTCAGTTCCGCAAGCCATAAGGTGAAACATGAGCAAGGGCTTCTTCAACAACCACCGTTGTCTGAAGATAAGATGTAGATGTAGAAAAACATAGAGAGAGTACATACGAAATCCAAATGTTCCACGATGGAACCCAAACGACACTTCAGTGTTTACTCGGTAGTGACTTCCTCACCCCGAAAAGCATCCGAACCGTGGTCGTCCACACACAAATACCTGTTTCCTTCTACAGGTCAGCAACAAAGTGAACTCCACCGGATTACTTCCAACTTCCATACATGGATTTCAGTGGTAAACACAGTTATTGTTTCTCATCCATCGATAGAGAAAAACAAGCAGGCTGGTGTCTCTCTCCCTTCTCTCTCTCTCTTCTTCTACTTCTGACCTCTTCAACAACGTCATTACGTCCTTTATCTTCTATTGACGTAAGCACGCCCCACACACACATACACACACACTCTCTATCTTAAAGGGACTTTCAATGAGTCCGTAACACCTCCCACCTAAAAAAAATTTTCCCCAAGAAAAATTTAACCGCGCATACAGTTAGTAATGTTAATAATTATCATTCTACACAACTACAGACTATCAGATTAGTACAGATACATGTTTCCCATTTACCATCGAGAAAGACAATCAGCAATCACATTATCTTTGCCTTTAATGCGAGTTATCATGAGATCAAACTCTTGCAAAATTAAACTCCAGTTTAACAGCCTTCTGTTCTTGTTTTTGACTCGGCTCAGAAACACCAATGGGTTATGATCTGTATACACAGTCAATGGTTTCTGAGCGGTGCAAACATATACACTGAAATGTTGCAAGGCTAAAACAAGCGACAGTAATTCTTTCTCTATGGTGGAATAATTCTTTTGATGCTCATTAAATTTCTTTGAAAAGTAAGCTACAGGATGGTCAATATCATCAAGGTCACCCTTCTGCAACAACACAGCTCCTGCAGCTTCATCACTGGCATCTACTGCTAATGAAAATGGCTTTTCAAAGTCAGGTGTTCTGAGCACGGGATGGTAGCATAAAATGGCTTTCAGCTTCTCAAATGCTTCTTGACAAGAATCTGTCCAAACAAACTTTACTCCCTTCTTCAGAAGATTAGTTAGGGGAAGAGCAATATCAGCAAAGTTTTTACAAAATTTTCGATAATATCCAACCATTCCCAAAAATCTTCTAACAGTCCTCGTACCTGTGGGAATAGGGAACTCAGATATCGCTTGAACTTTTGCCTGAACAGGAGCTTGCTTGCCTTGACCTACAACATAACCAAGATACGTCACAGTGGCATGGCCAAATTCACTTTTAGCCAAGTTAACTGTAAGGTTAGCCTTGGAAAGTCTTTCAAACAACCTTTCTAATGCAGAGATGTGATCCTCCCATGTATCATTCCCAGTCACTAAGTCGTCAATGTAGGCATCTGTATGTTTTAACCCATGAATCACTGAATTAATCATTCTTTGAAATGTTGCCGGAGCATTTTTCATTCCAAATGGCAAAACATTGTATTCATACAATCCAGAAGGGGTTACAAAGGCTGAAATTTCCCTTCCTCTATCTGTTAATGGAACACACCAGTACCCTTTTAATAGGTCAATCTTTGTAAGAAATTTTGCCTTTCCCACTCTGTCTATGCAATCATCCACCCTAGGAATAGGGTAAGCATCTGACTTTGTTACAGCATTCACTTTCCTGTAATCTGTGCAAAATCTAACAGTTCCATCAGGTTTAGGTACAATAACACAGGGCGAACTCCAATTTGAAGTAGAATGTCTAATAATATCATTTTCCAACATGTATTTTATTTCCTGATCAACAAGTTTACTTTTTTCCACATTCATTCGATATGGGTGTTGTTTGATTGGTTTTGCATCCCCAACATCAACATCATGGGTAATTATCGATGTTCTGTTTGGAACATCTGGGAACAGATTTTTAAATTTTAAAATTAATTCTCTCATCTGTTGTTTTTGTGAAACTTGTAAATGGTCCAACTTCGTTTCAAGGTTCTCCATGATATTTTGGTTTTTCAGTTTCGATGGAACAATATTTGGTCTAAATTGGCCTTCCTCAACATCAACATCAGGCATTCTAGAAACAACCTTTACACCATCCACCAAGGCCACCACTGAATCCCTCTCATAATAAGGTTTTAGCATGTTTACATGACAGAGTTGTGTTTTCTTGCGTCTATCTGGTGTTTTGATTATATATGTTAGATCAGTCACTCGAGATTCAATAACATAGGGTCCAGAAAAACGAGCTTGCAAGGGATTATTTTGGCTAGGGAAAAATACCAATACCTTTTGCCCCACTGCGAATGTCCTAGGCCGAGCACGTCTATCAAAATATGTCTTCATTCTTATCTGGCTTGTTTTCAGATTCTCTCTCGCTAGCTGGCAGACTCTCTCCAACCGAGTTTTAAATTTTTGGACATAGTCCAACAGACTCAAGTGCACTTCCTCATTAACCCATTGCTCTTTTAACAACTCCAAAGGTCCTCTCACCCTATGTCCAAACACAAGCTCAAACGGACTAAATCCTATTGACTCCTGGATCGATTCTCTAACGGCAAACAAAAGTAAATGGATACCTTCGTCCCAATCCTTGGTGTTTTCAAAGCAATAAGTCTTCAGCATATTTTTGAGAGTAGAATGAAATCTCTCCAGAGCTCCTTGAGATTCTGGGTGATATGCAGATGATACAATCTGCTTTGCTCCCAGCTCATAGACTATTTGTTGAAAAATTTTTGACATAAATTTACTACCTTGATCAGATTGGATTTCTTTTGGCAAACCAAACAAGGTAAAAAATTTTACAAGAGCCTTTGACACCGTCTTGGCCTTAATATTTCTAAGGGGTATTGCCTCTGGAAATCTAGAAGTGGCACACATGATGGTTAACAAATACTGATTTCCAGTCTTAGACTTTGGTAATGGGCCAACACAGTCTACAATCACCTTCGAAAAGGGTTCACCAAAAGCAGGAATTGGTTTCAAAGGAGCCACAGGGGGTTTTTGATTTGGTTTACCTACCATCTGACATGTGTGGCAGGTTCGACAAAACATCACCACATCTTTTCTCAAACCAGGCCAATAGAATTGTTTCAAGATCTTCCCTACAGTTTTATTCACACCAAAATGACCACCCAAAGGCATACTATGGGCCAGGTTTAAAATCTCATCCCTATAAACTTTTGGAACAACAACCTGATGAATAACTTCCCATTCCTCAGTAACAGGAACATGAGGAGGTCTCTATTTCCTCATTAACACTCCATTTTTGACATAGTATCCAGTTGGTACCTTTTCAATCTCCTCACATGAGAGAGCTTTTTCTTTCAATTCTGTCAACTCAGGGTCCTTTGTCTGTTCCACCATAAAATCCTTCCTTGACAAAGACAAATCTTTAAATTCAGGCTCACTATAAGGATGTTGATCCTCCAGTGAAGACAGAAAAGTCTCAGATAAGGCATCATAATTTTCTTCCTGTTTAGGACTGTCACAAGGAACCACATCAGACTGCACCGGACTGTCTGTCTTGGCTAATTCTCTAGCTCTAGCTCGAGTCACCGCACATAATGAGTAAACATCTGGATCATTCTCAGACTCATCAATCCTTGGTTTGGTTGTTAACCGTACCACAGGATCACTTTCTCCATTTGCAAGGTCATTTCCCAATAACAAAGAAACTCCTTCCACTGGCAAACTAGGTCTTATCCCTATCTCGACTGGTCCTTCTACGAACTTTGACTTTAAAATCACCCTGTGAAAAGGGACAGACATGGTCTCACCTGTAACGCCTCGTACTAGATTTACTTCACCAGTGTCACTTTCTTCACCAAAATTTAAAACACTGTCCAGCAAGAGAGATTGACTAGCCCCAGTATCTCTAAGAATTTTCACTGGCACCTGGGGTGACTCATCATTCAGTGAAACAAAACCCTCTGATACATACGAACGGAATTCTTTTCTCACCTCCTCCAACTTTTCCGCTTTTCCCTCTTGCAAGGACTGATCTTTAACAGCATGTCCTAAACCTTCTTGATTTTTAATTGCCTGAAAGCAAGCATTGGGCCCAGCTTCCTTCTTTTTCTTCAAAAGGGCACAATTAGATATCACGTGGCCAGGTTTCCTACAGTAATAACAAGTACGCTCAACAGGTTTCTCCAGCCCTGGCTTCTTTTCATCTTTTCCTTTTTGATTACCTCCCAATTTAATCTCTGGTTTACCTGGATTGTCTTTGTAACTCTTTTGAAAGGTTTTAGGTTGTCCCCATTTGGATTTATGGGTTAAAGCATAATCATCTGCCAACCTAGCAGTTTCTTGTAAAGTTTCCACTGCCTTTTCATTTAAATATGTTGTTAATTCAGCTGGAACACATCTTTTAAAGTCTTCCACTAGTATCAATTCTGTCAATTTATCGTAATCTCCATCTACATTTTTAGCCAGGCACCATCGTTCAAAACATATTCTCTTTCCATTGGCAAATTCCATATAAGTCTGATCTGCAGATTTCCTCAAATCTCTGAATTTTTGTCTATAAGCCTCAGGGACCAATTCATAGGCCTTCAAAATAGCTTGTTTTACCTTGGTATAATCCGCTGCATCCTCAACAGACAAAGCAGAATAAGCTTTTTGAGCTTTACCTTTAATCACACTCTGTACCATAAGAGCCCATCCTTTCCTTGGCCAGTTTGAACTCACAGCAACCTTTTCAAAATGTTGGAAATACTGATCAACCTGATCTTCTTCAAAAGGAGGGACTAATCGACCCTCCCTGCTGGCTGAAAAACCATCATCAGAATCAGATTCCGAACTCCTACGCTTCATTTGTAACTCATGCTGCCTCTTTTTCTCCTCGTTATCCAGCTCCATCTGCTTCATTGCTAGATCAGCCTCTATCTTCATCTGAGTTATCTTTTGTTCGGCCTCTAATTTCTTTTGTTCGGCCTCTAATTTCTCTCGCTCGGCCTCTATCTTTAACTGGGTTTGCTCTCGTTCGGCCTCTAATCTCTTTTGTTCTCGTTCAGCTTCTAATTTATTTTGTTCTCGTTCGGCCTCTAATCTCTTTTGCTCTCGTTCAGCCTCTATCTTTGCCAGCTGCACCTGTGCCTCAGAAATTGCTATTTCACTGCCAGGAAACTGTTTTAACACTTCCTTCTCAAACACCTTCTTTTCCACATAATGGCCAGCTATCAATCTCTGAATATCTGCCTTTCTCATAGACTGCTTTACTTCTGTAAGGTTTAGCCTTGTAGCAATCTTTATCAGATCATCCTTTTTCGCCACCTCCAATCCCTTTTGGGTTGGTGACTCCAAAAATGCCTTAATATCCATTGCTGCTGATTTCCACACACACAAGCAAATTAAAAAGAATTTGGATTGAATCCCGAACAAATCTCGTCAATCTGGGGAACGATCCCAGACGACACTCGTTAATCTTGGGAACTATCCCGGACGAGCCCCCAATTTTGTCACAAACCAGCAACAAAAGAAACACACTGAGCATGATTCAGTGTTAAAAACTATTTTATTAATCACTACTTATGATAATACGTAAAATAAAAGTAAAAATGTTAGTATGTTAGAATTCAAAAATGTTAAACCTCGAACGTTAACCCCAAAACTAAACTCGTCGTGTGTGTGTGTGACAAAGTCCAAAACTCCCAGTTCCTGAATGGTTCTTAAAGTTCAGTTCCGCAAGCCATAAGGTGAAACATGAGCAAGGGCTTCTTCAACAACCACCGTTGTCTGAAGATAAGATGTAGATGTAGAAAAACATAGAGAGAGTACATACGAAATCCAAATGTTCCACGATGGAACCCAAACGACACTTCAGTGTTTACTCGGTAGTGACTTCCTCACCCCGAAAAGCATCCGAACCGTGGTCGTCCACACACAAATACCTGTTTCCTTCTACAGGTCAGCAACAAAGTGAACTCCACCGGATTACTTCCAACTTCCATACATGGATTTCAGTGGTAAACACAGTTATTGTTTCTCATCCATCGATAGAGAAAAACAAGCAGGCTGGTGTCTCTCTCCCTTCTCTCTCTCTCTTCTTCTACTTCTGACCTCTTCAACAACGTCATTACGTCCTTTATCTTCTATTGACGTAAGCACGCCCCACACACACATACACACACACTCTCTATCTTAAAGGGACTTTCAATGAGTCCGTAACACTCATTATAGGAAGATATGGAAGCTTCAGAGTGGGTGCAGAGGAAATCCACCAGGATGCTGCCTGTATTATAGAACATGTCTTTTGAGGAAAGTATGAGCGAGCAAGGGCTTTCCTCTTTGGAGCGACGCAGAATGAGAGGCGACTTGGGAGAGGTGTGTTAGATTTTGAAGAGCATAGATAGACTGGACAGCCAGCAGTTTTTCCCCAGGGCGGCGATGGCCAATAGCAGAGGACATCAGTGTAATGTCAGAGGAGGGAAGTTCAGGGGAGATTTCGGAGGTGTTTTTTTAACCTAAAATGGTGGGTGCCAGGAACGCACTGTCTGGGGTGGTGGTAAAGGCTGATACAGTGGGGAGATTCAAATGGGTCTTGAGATAGGCACGTGGGTGTCAGAAATGTGGAAGATTATGGGCTGTGTCGGAGGGAAGGGTTAGATTGTCATGGAGCTGGTGTCGATGTAGGTCGGCAGAACATCGTGGGGCGAACTTTCCATTCTCTGCTGTACCGTTCTCTGTTCTATGTTCTATTTTCCTCTATGACTCTCCGCTCATAACACGCTCGGCGCCAGGCGTGTTCATGCTCAGCTTACGCACCCCAGCACGGGCATTAGGTCCTGACCCAGTGCTATTTTCGAGAGTAGCTGAACAAGGCGGTGAGGCATCCTGCGAACAGCCTTGTGAAATTTGCCAAACCACTGATGAATTTCAAGAGGCGGTGGGAGTTCAAATGGAACCACTGGTTTTATGGATATTTATTGCCTCTGTTAATTGAAACGTTTTCATGTCATTGACTCACAGTTGTTTGTTCTCTAATGACCGCATTTTAAATTTGGTATTTATCACAACATAGAAGAAAGCCATTCGGCCCATCAAGTACACTTCATTCCCAAAGAAGAAACCTGTCAGCCACTTACCATTGCCATTTCGAGCAGCACTGAACCTCATTCTCCCTCCCCGCGGTTCTCCTGCCATCACCCCGCACAATGGGGAAACAGCAGACGATTAACACACTGAAACGTCATTGGATTGTAGAGGGAAACCGGAGATCCCAGGGCAATCCTGTCCGTTCACACGGGCAACGAGCAAAGTCCAAACAGTCAGCTCCCGAGGAGAGCATGGAACCCGGGTCTCTGGAGTTGTGGTGAACACGTGTTTCTTTTCTTTAGCTTCCTGCTGATCATTAACGTCATTCAATTTACACTCTAAACTCCGTTCTTAAGATCACCCGGAAATTCTTTCAGCGCAACATGTTTTGGTGTTTTTGGGGATTACACCGTTTATGTTTTTCTCTCTTAACAGTGAGGTCGGTGGCGATTGTGATCCTGTCGGAGGAAAGTGCGGTCTCTATAAATGTATCACTCGCTTCCTGATGGACACGGCAGCGGCCGATCTCCTGGTCGTCATCACTGACGTCATACTGTTCCATTGCTGAAAAGTATTTCCCACTTTCATTCCCGACCATTACACCTGTGTGTTCCATTAATACTGTGCTGATGTCTGCAGCCACGGTGGCCTTGGTTTAATTCATGGTGGGCTCCACGCGTGATCCGTTTTGTAGCCACTTGTTGTCAGACTCAGAACAAAATATTGCCCTGAGGGACCGTCGGCTGTTGTTATGGGAACGGTGACTGCGCGGAGCTGTTTCTTCAGCGGACCTGGTACTTTTCACTGGAACCAATATACATCATCCAAAATAAACGCCACGTGTGTGTCTGGAAATGAGCATGGGCCTATTGGGAGTCATTTGAATTGTTGATTCTTATTTCAATCTCCTGTTCGCATTCATTCTGTTATTACTGATCAATTCACTCACCGCCAGATACATTCTCAGGTAGGCTTCAAAGTGGAAGAAATGGAAAGAATGACAAAGACCCGGAGAGGGAGAAGCGAAGGAAATCCATCATTTAAATCTTCTGTATATCCGGCAGTTTCATATTGTTGTGGAGCACTGAGGTCGGATATGTTGTATCTGTACGGTAACTGTCTGAATACTTCACAGACAGTGACCGTACACCAGCAGTAGTCATTCTGTAGCTTCTCAGCACCTGTACTAACACAAGAATCTGTGTCCTGACACAGAGAAAGTTCAGAGAGGAGCTGACGAACGCCGTGAAATAGCTCTGGAATCTCATTGTTAAATTATTCAAATAAAGGAAAGAGTTACAGACACATTATAGTTATAAATATAACCTACACGTGAACAGATTTGCAGCCGCATTTGCAGACAGCGAACCAGACGTGTCAGTGTAGGTTTCCCAGGAGCAATCATCCATCAGCAACCCTCCATATGAATACAATCACAATGTTGCAAAAGTATAACAACCCTAGACAATGTAGTTTAACCGAAAATAGCTCTCAGTGAAATCATCCCGTGTGTAACGCAAAGAGTAATCACGTTCTTCACAGCAACAGAAAATGAATAATTAAAATCTTCTCCTCCCGGCTTCCCTTTCGTTGTCGTTAGTTGCAAGGTGGGTGGGCCGATCGTAGTCGCAGAGGGGGGTGTGGAGGCGGTCTGTCTGACAGAGAATGTCGTGTCCACTGGGGTTTCTCATGAAGTCAAATAAAGATACCTCGACCCCAGTATCAATGACCAGTGTTGAATTCACCCTTTCGTTTGTGTTCATGGTGGAGGAATAGTTGGCGGATAATATGCCATTAAAATAGCCGGATCTGTGGTTGGATTTGTGAAAATAGAGGGATCGTCTATTGAGTCCGCGTCGGTAAAGTCAGAAATAGCGTGGGATTAATCACTCTATCGGGGTATTCTATAGGAGTCCAAATAGACAGCGGCACTCCGAGGAGCAGATGAATAGGTAGAGTTTGGAAAGGTGCAAAAGTAACGGGGTTGTTGTCATGGGTGACTTAAACTTCCCTAATATTGATTGGCACCTCCTTAGTGCAAAAGGTTCAGTTGGGGCGGAATTTGTAAGGTGTGTAGAGGAAGGATTTCCGATACAGTATGTAGACAGGCCAACTACAAGAGAGTCAATGCTGGATCTGGTAATAATCAATGGACCTGGTCAAGTGACAGACCCCTCGGTGACCGAGTATTTCTGGGATAGTGATCACAGCTCGCCGACCTTTAGCAGATCAATGGACAAGGATAGGAGCTGACATTATTGGGAAGTATTTAATTAGGAGACGGCAAATTACCGTGGTATTTGGCAGGATCTTGGGAGCGTAAAGTGGGAACAGATGTTCTCTAGTAAAGGCACCGAAGAAATGTGAAGGTTGTTCAGGGACCATTTACATGTGGTTCCAGATGCATTTGTCCCTCTGAGACAGGGAAAGGATGGTAGGGTGAAGGAACCACTGTTAACAAGGGAGGTGGAAGGTTTCAGTCAAGAAGAAGAAAGAAGCATATTTTTCGATTTTGGAAACGAAAATCAGACATTGCTCTTGAGAGTTAAAAGGGAACCAGGTAAGATCTTAAGAAGGGACTTCGGAGAGCCAGAAGAGGACAGGAGAAGACCTTGACAAAGAATGTTAAGGAAAACCCTAAGGCGTTCCACACGTTGTGAGGAACAAGAGGATGACAAATTGAGAGATTGTGAGAGTGTTAACGATAATCCTTGTGTCCTCCTTGGCCACAGGAGTGGAACCGGATTGGAGGATGGCAAACGTTGTTCCATTTTGCAAGAAATGTAAAGGGATAATCCTGGGAATTATAAGTGAGTCTTCCGTTACTGGTGGGCAAACTATTGGAGAGGATTCTTAGCGACAGCATTTATGAGCATCTGGAGAAGCATAGTCATATTAGGGATAGTCAACATGGATTTTTGAAGGTCAGGTCGTGTCTCACGATCCTAATAAAGTTCTTAGAGGAAGTGACAAGACCAATTGATGCAGGCAGTGCGTTGATGCGGTATATATGGATTTAGCAAGGCGTTTGGCAAGTTTCCTCATGGCAGGCTCGTGCAGAAATGTATGAGGTATGGGATCCATGGAATATTGGCTGTGTGGATTTGAAATTGGCTTGCCCACAGAAAGCAGAGGGCTGTTGTAGAAAGGGAGTATTCGACCTGCCGGTCGGTGACTAATGGTGGTCCGCAGTGATCTGTTCTGGGACTCCTGCTCTTTGTGATTTTTATAAATGACTTGGATGAGGAATGGGAACGGTGGGTTGGTAAATTTGAAGATGACCAGAAGGTTGGTGGTGTAGTAGATAGTGCAGAATGTTTTCGTAGTTTACAAGTAGATTTAGACAGGATGTAGAGCTGGGCGGAGAAGTGGCAGATGGAGTTCAATCCGGAGATGTGTGAAGTAATACACTTTGGAAAACAGAACTTGAATGCAGATGACGTGGTTAGTGGCAGGAATATTAGCAGTGTGGAGGATTATTGAGATCTTGAAGTCCAAGTACATAGAACCCAGAAATTTGCCGCACAAGTTGACAGGGCATTTAAGTAGGCGGATGGTGTGCTGGCCTTCATTAACGAGCGGATTAGGTTCAAGAGCCGAGAGGTGATGTTGCACTCTGTAAGACTTGGTAAGACCAAACTTGGAATATTGTGTTCAGTTCAAGCCGCCACACGATAGAAAAGATGTGGAAGCTCTGGAGAGGGTCCGAGGTTATTTCCTAGGATGCTACCTGGATTGGAGAGCATGTCCTTTGAGGAGAGGAAGAGCGAGTGAGGACTTCAGTCCTTGGGGCATTGGAGCATTAAAGGTCACCTGATAAAGTTATGTAAGATTAAGAGAAGCATAGACAGCGTGGACAGCCGGCATTTTTCCCCAGGGAGGTAATGGCTAATACTAGAGGTCACCTGTTTAATGTGAGTGGAGTAAAGTTCAGGGGAGTTGTCGGAGGTCGGTTATTTTTCACAGAGTGTGGTGTGTATCTGGAATGCACTGGCGGGGCTGGTGGTAGGGTCCGATACCATCGGGTCATTTAATAGATTATAAGATAGACACGTGGATGAAAAATTAGAGGGCTATGGGAGTTCAAGTAGAGAAGGTGATAGATTGAATGGGGATAAGGTTGATAAAGGTCGGTATAAATCGTGGGCCGAAGGGACTGTACTGTCTTGTACTGTTCTATGTTCAGGCTCATCTACTGGTGCCTGTTTCCTGCAGTTGCCCAAAGAGCGGTGGGCTGCTGGAGTACGGCTGCCGTCGGCCAGCTGGTCAAGCTGCGAGGCTGAGCCGTTGCAGAGTCCCGAGTTTATTGCAGGCAGGCGATGAGAAGCGGAGGGGACTGGCTGGAATTGTGATCCGGGGAACTAAAGACTTTCCCCGTGGAGTGCCTCAGATCTTCCATCGTCCGTTGAGGGTATCGGGGACTTGGTAGGTTCGGACTGTTCCCAGACTCATGAAACCTGCTGTTGCTTCCCCGCTCTGCCCTGTCCCGAGACTGCGTGTTCACACGCTACGCTGTCGGTTTAGCGGCCGCTCAGTGTCCCGCCGTCAGTCAGTTGTGTCATACATCAGACAGGAGCACAGGATCACAGAATGGGTACAGCACGGAACGAAGCAATGTCATAACATGAAAATTAATCAAACGGCCCGGCCCGCTGCACTCAACGCTGGACATTGTTTAATCCCAGATATCTATCCTGGTCCTATTGAACGCCACAAAACCAAAGAAACATAGAACTATACATCACAACAACAGGCCATTCGGCCCACCATGTTGTGCCGTCCATCAAACCACCCCCACACTATCTAACCCTTTCCTCCCGCATATCCCTCTATCTCACATTCCTCCATATGCCTATCCAATATTCTATACGCTCTAATCCAGGCAGCATCCTGGTAAATCTCCTCTGCACCCTCTCCAACGCCTCCACATCCTTCCTATAATGCGGCGATCAGAACTGAACATAGCACTCTAAGTGTGGTCTAACTAGAGTTTTGTACAAGCTGCATAATCACTTCGCGGCTCTTAAACTCGATCCCATGATTTATGAAAGCTAACTATCCATAGACCTTCTTAACTGCTCTATCCACCTGTGAGGCAACGTTCAGTGAACTGTGAATATGAACCCCCAGATCCCTCTGCTCCTCTACACTGCCAAGTAACTTGACATTTACCTTGTACTCTGTCCTGGAGTTTGTCCTTCCAAAGTGTACCATCTCACACTTCTCCGGATTGAACTCCATCTGCCACTTGTCAGCCCAGCTGTGCATCCTATCAATATCCCTCTGTAAACTCCGACAGCCCTCCATACTAGCCACAACACAGCCGATCTTAGTGTCGTCCGCAAACTTACTAACCCAGCCTTCAACCTCCTCATCTAAGTCATCTATAAATATTACAAAACGTAGAGGTCCCAGAACCGATCCCTGTGGGACACCTCTCGTCACTGCCCTCCAATCTGAGGGCACTCCCTCCACCACAACATTCAGCTTTCTACAGGCAAGCCAATTCCTAATCCACACAGCCAAGTTGCCCTGGATCTCTTGGCCTCTGACCTTCTGAAGAATCCTACCATGAGAAACCATATCAAACGCCTTACCAAAATACACATAGATCACATCCACCGCACTACCCTCATCAATCTTCCTCGTCACCTCCTCAAAGAACTCTATCAGGCTTGTGAGGCAAGATCTTCCCTTCATAAAGCCATGCTGACTGTCCCTAATCAGTCCATGATTATCTAGGTTTTCATAGATCCTATCCCTTGGAATCCTTTCTAACAGCTTACCCACTACAGACGTAAGGCTCACTGGTCTGTAATTCCCTGGACTATCCCTACTAACTTTTTTGAACAAGGAGACAACATTCGCCACCCTCCAATCCTCCGGCACTATCCCCGTGGACAACGACTACTCAAAGATCCTTACCAGCGGTTCAACAATCTCCTCCCTCGCCTCTGGAAGCAGCCTGGGGAAATTCCCGTGAGGTTCCGGAGATTTATCTGTCTTGATATTATTTAACAACTTAAACAGATCCTCTCTCTTGATATCTACAACCTGGAGGACGTTACCCTTACCAGCACTCCTTTCCGCGTCATAAAGACCCCTCTCCTTGGTGAATACCGAAGAGATTTATTGATTGAGAACTTCTCCCACTTCGGCCGCCTCCAGGCATATTCTCCCACCTTTGTCTTTAATCGGACCTACCTTTACCCTAGCCATCCTCCTACCCTTCACGTACGTGAAAAAGGCCTTGGGATTTTCCTTAACCCTACTAGACAACGCCTTTCATGTCCCTTTCTAGCTCTCCTCAGCCCTTTCTTAAGTTCCTTCCTCGCTACTCTATATTCCTCACGGGCCCTGTCTGAACCTTGCTGCTTATACCTTATGTATTCTACATTCTTCTCCCTAACTAGTCGTTCCACCTCTCTCGTCACCCACGGTTCCGTCACCCTGCCATTCCTTCTCTGCCTCACCGGGACATATTTATCCCTAACATCTGCATAAGATCTCTGAACATCGACCACATCTCCATGGTACATTTCCCTTCAAAAAGGACATCCCAATTTACACTCTCAAGTTCTCTCCTTATAGCCTCATAGTTCGCCCTTCCCCAATTAAATATCTTCTTGTCCTCTCTGCACCTGTCCCTGTCAATGACAATTTTAAAGGTTTGGAGCAATGGTCACTGTCCCTCAAATGCTCTCCCACCACTAGATCCTTCACCTGTCCTGGTTCATTTCCTTAAACTAGACCTAGCATGACATTCCTTATGGTCGGCCTGTCGACATACTGAGTCAGGAATCCCTCCTGGACACATTTAACAAATTCCGTCCCATCTAAACCTTTGGCACGAAGCAGGTTCCAGTCTATATTTGGGAAGTTGATGTCTCCCATTATAACAACCTTGTTATTTTTGCGTGTCTCCAAACACTGCCTACCAATCGGCTTCTCTATATCTCTACCGCTACCGGGGGGCCTATAGAATACTCCTAGTAGAGTAACTGTTCCTTTCTTGTTCCTTACTTCCACCCATACGGACTCTAGAGGTGATCCTTCTACAACATCCATCCTTTCCACAGCCGTAACAATGTCCCGGACCAGTATCACCGCCCCTACTCCTCTTCTCCCCCCTTCCCTATCCCTCTTAAAACACCGAAAACCAGGAATATTCAATATCCGCTCCTGCCCTAACGTCAGTCACGTCTCAGTAATAGCCACAATATCATAGACCCCCATACTTATCCAAGCCCTCAGTTCATCTCCCTTATTCCTGACACTTCTTGCATTTAAGTAAACACACTTCTGTCCATCTACCTTACTACTTTTATAGCCTGTATTCTGCTTCTCCTTCCCCCAAAGCCTCTCTACCTGTTTGATCTAACTTTTCCCCATCCCCTTCTTGCTCTGACCTACTCCTCCGGTTCCCTTCCCCCTCACAAACTAGCTTAAACCCTCCCGAACCACCCTAGCAAACCTAGCCCCAAAGGTATTGGCGCCCTTCTGGTTCGAGTGTAACCCATCCTCTCTGTACAGGTCCCACCTTCCCGAGAAGAGATGCTAATGATCCGGAAATCTAAAACACTCCCTCCTGCACCAACTTCTCAGCCACGCATTTAGCTGCCACCTCCTCCTGTCCCTGCCTTCACTATCGCGTGGCACCGGCAGCAGTCCCGAGATTGCCACCCTTGAGCTCCTGTTCATCAATCTTCTGCCGAGCTTCCTGAATTCGCTCTTCAGGACCTCATCCACTTTCCTACCTATGACGTTGTTGCCAACCTAGACCACAACTTCTGGCTGTTCTCCCTCCCGCTCTAGAATCCTGTGGACACGATCAGTGAAATCCCGGACCCTGGCACCTGGGAGGCAACAGACCAACCGGGATTCATGCTCACTGCCACAGAACCTCCTCTCTGTTTCCTTGACTATCGAGTCCCCTATCACTACCGCGTGTCTCTTTCCCACCCTTCTTTTCTGAGCAGCAGTACCAGTCCCAGAGCCAGAGAGCTGGTTACTGCAGCTAGTCCCCTGCTGGTCATTACCCTCAACAGCCTCCCAGGCGGAAAACTTGTTACTGAGGAGAACAGCCTCCGAAGTTCCCTGCTCTGTCTGCCTGCCTGACTTCTTCTTCTTCCTCTTCCCTCCCCTGACAGTCACCATTCTATCTGCATCCTGAACCTCAGAGGTACCTGCTCTAAGGGGGTGACTGTCTCCTGATGGACCGTGTCTACATAACTTTCTCCCTCCCTTATGCTGCGCAGTGTTTGTACCTGCGACTCCAGCTCATCAACTCTGAGCCGAAGTTCCTCCAGCCTCAAGCACTTACTGCAGATGTGGACATTGTGGACCGCAGCAAGGTCCACGAGTTCCCACAGCAAACAGCTGCCACATATGACCATGTCCTCTATCTGACTGCCTTGTTTTTTCCTCCCTAGTTAATCCCACCTACAAATCTACAATAGACAACAGGTAAACCTAACCTTTACCTACTTACTAGGTTACTTACCCTCCTTGCCCCTTCAGGCCGAAGTCCCTTGAGCCAAAGCCCGACCACTCTGCTGCCTCTCACTCAGCTTCCCGCTCCGACGCTGCCCGCTCAATAGGCTGTTTGCCTTTTCAAGCTGCCCGCGCTGCGCCTGCGCAGTCCAGCCCCCACTCATCTTGCCAGGAGAAAACTTTTAAAACACTTACTAAAGAAAGTTATAAAAATCTAACCTTTACACTTAAAACCCGAACAAAAACTAACCCTTACACTTAAAACCCTAATAAAAGTGATAAACAGAAAAACCTTAACTGCTCCGAAGTCCTCCGAACCGAAGTCCCCCTTAAGCATTCATATGCAACTGAAAATCGCTGTTACTGAATGTCACATTGAGGTCCAGCGAGGAGCGAATATCGCACGTGCATTACGCTGATCGTCATTGAAAAACATGACATAGAACATAGAACACAACAGCACAGTAGAGTACAGGCCTTTCAACCCACAATATTGTGCCGACATTTTATCCTGCTCGAAGATATATCTAACCGTTCCCTCCCACACAGCCCCCAATTTTTCTATCATTCATGTGTCTATCCAGGAGTTTCGTAAATGTCCCTGATGTGTCTGCCCCCACAACCTCTGACGGCATTGCGTTCCACGCACACACCACTCTGTGTATAAAACATACCCCTGACATCCCCCTCATACGTTCCTTAAATGACCTTAAAATTCCTCGTGTTAGCCAATGTCGCCCTGGGAAAAAGTCTCTGACTGTCCACTCGATCTATGCCTCTTATCATCTTGTAGACCTCTATCAAGACACCTCTCATTCTCGTTCTCTACAAAGAGATAAGCCTTAGCTTGCTCAACCTATCCTCATAGGACATGCTGTCCAATCCAGCCAATATCCTGGTACATCTCTTCTGCACCCTCTATAAAGTTTGCACATCCTTTCTATAATGAGGGAACCAGAACTGAACACAATACTCCAAGTGTGGTCTGACCCGAGATCTATAGAGGTGCAACATCACCTCGCGGCTCTTGAACTCAAAACCCCGACTAATGAAGGCCAACACTCATTACGCCTGCTTAACAACCCTACCGATCGGCGTGGCAACCTTGAGGGATCTATGGACGTGGACCCCAAGATCCCTCTGTTCCTCCACACTGATAAGAGTCCTGCCATTAACCTTGTATTCTGCCTTCGAATTCGATCTCCCGAAGCGTATCACTTCACACTTATGCGGGTTGAACTCCATATGCCACTTCTTAGCCCGGGTCTGCATTCGATCAATATCCTGTTGTAATCTACAGCAAACTTCTGCACCAACCACAACACCACCAAACTTTATATCATCAGCAAACTTACTAACTCACCTCTCCACATCCTCCTCCAAGTCATTTATAAAAATCACAAAGAGCAGAGGTCCCAGAACAGATCCCTGAGGAACACACTGTTCACCGACCTCCAGGCAGAATAGGCTCCATCTACCACTACCTCGTTCTGCTGTGGGCGAGCCAATTCTGAATCCACACAGCCAAGTTACCCTGGATTCCATGCCTCCTCACTTTCTGAATCAGCCTTCCATGAGGAACCTTATCAAACGCCTTACTAAAATCCATGTAGGCTACATCCACTGCTATGCCTTCATCAACATGCTTTGTCACATCCTAAAAGAATTCAATCAGGCTGGTGAGGCAAGACATACCCCTCACAAAGCCATGCTGACTGTCCCAAATCAGCCTCTGCTTCTCTAAATGCCCATAAATTCTGCCTCTAAGAATCTTGTCCAGTAATTTGCCCACAACTGAAGTAAGACTCACTGCTCTGTGATTCCCAGGGTTATCCCTGCTTCCTTTATTAAACAAAGGAACAACATTTGCCACCCTCCAATCATCTGGCACGATTCCTCTGGCCAGTGAGGACGCAAAGATCGTCGCCAACGGCGCACCCATGTTTTCCCTAGCTTCCCGTAATAATACTGGATATATCCCCACCGGTGCCGGTGACTTATCTATCCTAATGTCTTTCAATAGTTCCAGCACATCCTCTTTCCTCACATCGACATGCCCCTTGCATATCTGTCTGTCGTACGCCATCCTCACAGACGGAAAGGTCTCTCTCTCTCTCTCTCTCTGGTGAATACCAAAGCAAAGTATTCATTAAGGACCTCGCCTACCCCTTCCGACTCCAGGCACATGTTTCCTCTTTTATCCCTGATCTGTGCAACCACACTCCAGTCATCCTCTTATTCTTAACATACCGTTAGAATATCTTGGGGCTTCCCTTGATCCTCCTCGCCAAGGACTTCTCATGCTCCCTTCTAGCTCTCCTAAGTCCATTCTTAAGCTCCCTCCTGGCTACCTTGTAACTCGCCAGAGTCCTATCTGATCCATGCTTCCGAAACCTCAGGAAAGCTTCTTTCTTCCTCCTGACAAGACATGCTACGTGTCGTGTCAACCAAGGTTCCTTCACTCTGCCATCCTTACCCTGGCTCAATGGGATAAACCTACCAGAGCCTTATGCAAGTATTCCTTAAACAGCCTGCACATTTCTGTTGTGCACTTCCCCAAGAACATCTGTTCCCAATTTTCGTTCCCAGGTTCAAGTAAAGGGCAAGGAGTTATGGTCACTTTCTCCAAAATGCCCTCACACCGAGAGATATGAAACCTGATCAGGCTCATTGACTCGTACCATGTCCAGAATGGCCTCTCCGCCATTCGGCCTGTCCACATACTGTGTCAGGAATCCTTCCTGCACACACCGAACAAACTCTGTCCCATCTATTCCTTTTACACTAAGAAGGTGCCAATCAATATTAGGGAAGTTGAAATCACCCATGACAACCAGCCTGTTATTTTTGCACCTCTCCAAAATATGCTTCCCGATCTGCTCCTTGGCGTCTCTGCTGCTATTGGGCTGCCTGTAGAACACTCCTCATAGAGTGATTGCTCCCTTCTTGTTTCTGACCTCCAGCCACACTGACCCAGTGGACGATTCTTCTAGGACATCCTCCCTTTCTCCAGCTGTAACTCTGTCCCTGATTATCAAAGCCATCCCCCCACGTCTTTTACCTCCGCACCTGTCCCTGTTGAAACATCTAAACCCCGGTAAATGCAGCAGCCCTTCCTTCCCTTGCGATAGCCAAGTCTCTGTAATGGCCACCACGTCAAAGTTCCACTTACTAACCCATGCTCTAAGTTCATTAGACTTATTCTTGATACAACTAGAATTAAAGTCGATACACTTTAGCCCATCCAACTGACTGCAATTTTGCCATTTCAACTGCCTATCCTTCCTCAAGGTCTTTCTACACTCATGACAACAACCTTGCCTTCAACCTCATCGAAACGAAAGAGCGGGTAATTGACTTCAGGAAAGGGCGTCTTACATGCATCTTTCTACATCAAAGATGAAGTCGAGATGGTTGAGAGCTCAAGTTCCCCGGATTGAATATCCCCAGTTGCCTGTCCTGTTCCAACCAAGTTGACGCCACGGCCAAGAAAACTCACCACTTCCGCAGGAGGCGAAAGAAATTTGGCATGTCCTCTTTGATACTCACCAATTTTTATCCATGCACAATAAAAAGCATCCTATCTGGATGCATCACGGCTCGGAATGGCAACTGTTCTGCCCGAGACTCAAGAAACTGCAGAGGGTTGTGGACACAGCTCTGCACATCACGGAGGCTAGCCTCCCTTCCGTGGACTCTGTCGACACTTCTCTCTGCCTGGGTAAAGCACCTGACATCATGAAAGATCCTTTCCACGCCGGAATTTCACCCTCGTCCCCCCTCCCATCGAGCAGAAGACACAAAAACCTGAAAGCACGTACGCCCAGGCTCAAGGACCGCTTCTATCTCGCTGTTCTAAGACTATTGAACGGTCTTCTAGTACGATAAAATGACTCTTGACCTCACAATCTGCTTCGTCCTGGCACCTGCACCTTATTTTCTGCCGGCAATGCGCTTCCTCTGTTACCGTAACACTTTATTCTTCTTTCTATTATTGTTTTACTGTACTACATCAATGAACAGTGTAATGAATTTAGCTGTACGGACGGTTTGCAAGACAGGTTTTTCACTGTAATTCGGTGCATGTGACAACGATAAACCGATTCACCAATAACAACTTTAAAATACTATTGGATAAGTATATAGAATGCAAAGGTTTAGAAGGTATTTGACTAAAGGCTGGCAAATGGGACACGCTTGAATGAGGCATCTTGGTCGACCTGGATCATTTGGACTGAACGGCTTGTGTCCGTGCTGGTTGACTCGATGACGCCCCCACGCAGTGGTGGTTTGTGTATTGTGGACAACACTCCCACCTTGTGATGTTCTGCTGCAATGACAGGCCATCCAGATGGATTCAGGAAGGGGTGTCTGGGCCGGGTGTGTGTGAGTCACTGCGATATCCCTCCATCTCCAACAACAACATCCCTGAACTTTTGTGCAATCACAAGGAAGGCCCGGTCGCTAATTTACTTTCTTAGGAGGTCAGCGAGGTTCAGCTTGTCACCGAACGGTCGAACAAACTTTTCAAGTTAAAGTTACTTTATTGTAATTCATCCATGCTGTAAAAACACATGGCGGAACGAAAAGTTGTTTCTCGCAGACTCACACAACAGAGAACATACATAGAACAGAAGACATACAATAAACACAAACAAAAAAACAAAAAAAGAACAAAAATTGTGCAATACAAATAGTGCAAAAATGGTATATACAAAATACACACTTAGTGCAGAGTCAGTGCAAACCCGAGTTGGACGAAAAGAAATACAAAGCTCAGTATGTTGTACTAATCGTCAAAACATGTTCAACAGCAGCCAAAGTTCTTATACGCCGTTGTGCGAACCACGGCTTTTGACAGAGTATTCAGGAGCCTGACAACCTGGGGAAATAAAACTGTTGTGCACTCTAGTAATTCTGGCCCGGATGCTCGGTACCCTTTGCCAGACAGAAGTGGGACAAATAGGTCGTGGAAGGGATGAGAAAGGTCGTCTATGAATCTGCAAACTTTACATGTGCGGCGTGTATTATAAATATCCGAGATGGAGGGAAGAGTTGCTCCAATGATCTTTCTCGCTATACTCGCAATTCTCTGCAAAGACTTACGGTCAGAGATGTTACAGTTTCCGTACCAGGCAGAGATGCAGCTAGTCAGGACACTCTCAATGGTACCCCTGTAGAATGTGGTGAGGGTGGGGGAGGGCAGGTTTGCTATTTTCAGCCACCGTACAAAGTGGAGACGCTGCTGTGCCTGCTCGGGGAGGGAAGAGGTGATTGTTGTCCAGGACAGGTCTTCTGCTATATGTATTCCCAAGAACTTATAACAGCTGCTTTTCTGTACAATGATGCTATTGATGCACAGGGTTAAGTGGTCAGCCGGAGCCTTTCTAAAATCCACAATTATCTCTCTTGTTTTGTCCACGTTCAAGGAGAGATTTTTGATTGAGCATCAATCCGCCAGCCTCGCCACCTCCTCTCTGTAAGCTCTTTCATCGTTCCTGCTGATGACGTTCACCACTGTTGCATCGTCAGCAAACAGATACACTGCTGGAAGTGTCCAGGCCGGTTGCATCACGGTCTGGGACGGCATTTCGACTGCGCACGAACGTGAGAAGCTGAGGAGAGTGGTGGGCTCTGCCCAGTACATCACGGGCTCATCCTTTCCCACCATTGGTAGTATCTACAGGAGGCGCTGCCTCAAGAAGGCTTCGTCCTTTATCAAAAATGCTCCACCATCCGGGCGTTGCCTTCTTCTCGCAGCTACCATCGGGCAGGAGGTACAGAAGCCTGAATTCCTCACACCACCAGGTTCAGGAACAGCGACTTCCCTTCAACCATTCGGTCCTTGTAACTCCCAGCACATCCCTAATCACTGCCTGAAGTCCTGAACTAGAGCAGGGCGAACTTTGATGACACTAGGCAGTATCTAGCTGGGTTCGACAGGGCGACTATATTTAAGGGCAAAGGAACACTTGGTAAGTGTTTTTTTAAAAAGGGTCCTATCAAGGGTCCAGGGGCGGCATGTTATTGACAGGGTGAAGGGCAGATGTACCAAGGTCAGGGAATCCTGGCTGACGAGAGATATCAAGGCTCTGCTCAGGAACAAGAAGGAAGCGTTCATCGCCTTTAGGGATCTGTGTACAAATGAATCCCTCAACGAATAAAATAAGTTTGACCAGGCTGAAGAGGGAAATCAGGGGGGGAAGAAGGGGATATGAGGTGGATTTGGCAGGTAGGGTTAAAATAATATCAAGACGTTATTCAGTTACATTAAAAGTACAAGGGTGACGAGGGAGAGACCAGTTACTCGAAAGACAGTCAGTGCCGCTTATGTGTGGAGCCACAGGAGATGGCTGAGATATTTAATGTCTGTTTCTCCTCGGTGTTTACAACGGAGAACATCAGGGATGCCAGAGAAACGAGGGAAATAAGTAATGAGGCCTTTGATCATACGCATATTACGAGGTAGGAGGAATTTGCAGGTTTGAAGCACATTAGGGTGTAAAAACCCCCAGGGCCTGACCAAGTGCACAGGTGGAACTTATGCGAGACCAGGCTAGAAATCGCGGAGGCTCTTGCAGAAATACTTGCTTCATCATTAGTCACTGGTGAAGTTCCAGAAGACTGGACGGTGGTCAATGTTGTTCCATTAGAACACAGAACATAGAACACTACAGCACAGTACAGGCCCTTCGCCCCACAATGTTGTGACGACATTTTATCCTGTTCTAAGGTCTATCTAACCTTTCCCTCCCTAATAGCCCCTTATATTTCGGTCATTCATGTGTCTACATAAGAGTCTCTTAAATGTCCCTAATATATCTGCCCCCCACAACCTCTGCAGGCAGTGCGTTCCACGTACCCACCACTATCTGTCTTACCCCTGACATCCAATCACCTTAAAATTATGTCCCCTCATGCTAGCCATTGTCGCACTGGGAAAGAGTTTCTGACTGTACACTCGATCCATGTCTCTTATCATCTTGTACTTTTTTTTTAGTTGACCTAATAAGTGTGTACAAGACGATTGTACAAGAAAATTGTACCCCATTGTTCAAGAAGCGTAGCAAGGTCAGGCCAGGGAAATTCTAGCCAGTGAGCATGATTTCAGTTGTAGGTACGTTACTGGAGGGAAATCTGAGGGTCAAGGTCTACCATCAGTTGGATAGTCAAGGACTGAACAGAAACAGTCAGCTCGGATTTGTCCGTGGGAACTCACGTCCGACAAATCTTTTGGACCTTTTCGAAGAGGTAACAGAGGAGATAGAGGAAGGCAGGGCAGTGTATGGTGTCTATATCGACTTTAGCAAGGCCTCTGACAAGGTCCTACATGGCAGGTTGATCTGGAAGGTTAGGTTGCATGGGATTCAGGGGGAGATAGCGAGGTGGATTCAGAATTATCTCGATGATAGGAAGCAGAGAGTGATGGTTGAAGTTCGACTGGAGACCTGTGACTAGTGGGGTGACCCAAGGGTCTGAGTTGGGTCCACTGTCAGTCATTTTGTACGTAAATGATTTGGATGTAAATGTACATGGCACGATTAGCAACTTTGCTGATGATACTAATTAAGGGCGTCTTGTTGACAGTGAAGCAGTTTACAATGACCTGCAAAGGGATCTTGATCAGTTCTGGATATAGGCTGAGGAGTGGCAAATGGATTCCAACTTAGATAAGTGTAAGGTTATTATTTTGGACAGTGAAACCAGGGTGGGACTTAAACATTCAATGGCAGGGCACTGATGAATGTAGTGGAACAGAGGGATCTGGGAATACAAGTGCACAGTTCGCTGAAAGCGGCTGCGCTAGTAGACAGGGCGATGAAAAAGGCAGTTAGCATGCTGGCTCTCCTCAGTCAGTGCACCGTGTTCAGGAACAGGGACATTATGTTCCAGTTGTATAAGTCGCTGGTGACGCAGTACTTGAAGTATTGTATACAGTTGTCGTCAGCCTGTTATAGAAAAGACACTGTCAAGCTGGAGATGGTGCAGAAGAGATTTACGAGGCCGCTGCCTGGACGAGAGGGCCTGAGTCACAGGGAGAGGTTGGCCACGCTGGCTGTTTATTCCCTGGGGCGCAGGGCAATTAGGGGTGACCTCATACAAGTTTATAAAATCATGAGGGGTAGGGATAAGGTGGACGTACGGAGACTTTTCCCCCAGTGTTAAGGAGTCCAAAACGAGAGGGCACAGAAACAAGATAAAACTGAAGAGACTTAAAATAGACCTGAGAGTTAACCTCTTTACACAGAGGGCAGTGAGTGCCTGGAATGAGCTGCCATAGGAAGTTGTGGAGGCGGGAAGAATTGCAACATTGAAGAGCGATTTGTACACGGGAAGGTCTTGCAGGATTGTGGAACGAACGTGAACAACTGGGACGAGCAGGGAGGATGCTGTGGTCAGTATAGAGCAATTGTCCCAATGGGCCTGTTTCCGTGCTTTACTATTCTGTGACTCCATGACTCCTGCATTTCGTTCATCTCAATCTCGCACCTCCCTCAATGTTTCTGGACCTCCCTCTCTTTTCCCACCTTCCCTCCTTCCATCTCCCTTCCCAGTGCTCCACGACCAATTGTCTTGCTCTGGGATCAGTGGATGTTTCTCTGTTCTTTTTGACACATCTGAAGGCCACGGATGAAAATGTAGATGGGTGGGATAGAAATTGTGCAGATGACACAGTGATTGGTGGCGTTGTGGGCAGCGTAGACGGCTGTAAAAGAATGCAGCGGGATACAGATCAGTTGCAGATAAAGGCGGAGAAATTGCAGATGAGGTTTTATCCGGGCAAGTGTGAAGTGTTTCACTTTGGGAGCTCAAGTGCAAAGGGAAAGTACGGAGTTTATGGCCAGAACCTAAACAGCACTGATGGACAGAAGGATATTGGAGTTCAAGAGCATCGCTTCCTGAAAGTGGCCATGCAAGCAGATAGGCAGCTAAAGAAGGGGCGGTGAGTAAAAGTGTTACAGAGTCATGTTGCTGCTGTTTAAGACATCAGTTGTGTCGCATTTAAAGTACAGTGTACAGTTCTGCTGGTCACACAATAGGATCGACGTGGCAGCTTCAGAGATGGTACAGAAGATGTTCGCCAGAATGTTGCCTCGATTGGAGAGTAATAGCGACAAGCAGAGGGTGGACCTTCTTGGGTTGTTTTCTCTGGAGTTTTGGAGGCTGAAGGGCGATCAGATAGAAATGTATCATGTTAGGAGAGGCATAGATAATCCAGATAGTCAGAGTCTTTATCCGAGGCTGAAGATATCAAATGCTGGAGGAAATAAGTCCCCAGAGTCTGATGAGATAAACCCCATGTTATTGAGAGAGACAAGAGATCAGATTGAAGAGTCTTTGATCAAGACCATCGGGTCCACACCAGCCACTGACGGTGTGCACGTGGCATGGCGAGGAGTTAATGTTGTTCCGTAGGTCAAGAAGTGAAATAAGGATATTCCTCTAAGCAAAAGACCGGTGAGTCACGTAAGTGGTAGGGAAGTGATTGGAGAGGGTACTTAGGGATGGTATTCTTGAGCATTGGTGAAACCGTGGCTTAATTGGGGTCAGACAGTGTGGCTTCGAGCAAGGCAAGACAAGGCTACGAAGTTGATTGAGTACTTGAAGGAGGTGATGAAGTTCGTTGATGAAGGTAGGGAGATGTGAATGTCGTCTTCATGGATTTCAGTAAGACGTATGGAAGGTCCCTCATGGTCGACTCATCAAGAAGATTACGATGCCTGCGATTCACGGTGACCTGGCCGTTTTGATTCAGTATTGGCTTGTCCACAGATGTCAAGAGGGCAGTGGTCGATGGGACTTATTTTGGCTGGAGGTTCTTGCCAACTAGTGTTCCACAGAGATCCGTAGAAGAACCGATGCTGTTTCTGATATATCAAAATACCCTAGTGAATATGTGGATCGGCGAGTTAGTAAGTTTGCAGACGGTACAAATATTGGTGGTTTTGTGGATGTGTAGAAGATCGCGAAAGGATATACCGGGAAACAGATCTGTTGCAGTGATGGGCGGAGAAGTGGCTGATGGAGGTTAATCCTGCAAAAGTGAAGTGTAGCGCTTTGGGAGATCAAATGTAATGAGAAAATACGTTGTGAATGGCAAGACACTTAACGGTGTTGAAGTACAGAGGGATCTTAGGGTGTAAGTGCAGACCTGCCTGAAGTGGCTGCAGAGGTTGATATGGTGGTGAGAAAGGCATGAGGCATGCCAGCCTTCCTGAGTCTGAACATGGGATATACGATCGAATGTGAAGGTGCAACCCGCACTCAGTACAGTCTGTGTCATTCTGGTCACCACAGTGCAGGAGGGATGCGAATCTGCTGCGAGGAGAGCAGAGGAGAATCGCTGGGATTTTGCCTGGATTGGAGGATACGGCGAGAGACTGGATGGGCTGAACTTGTTTTTCCTGCGAGATGATCCGAAAGAAATCTACCAGATTGTGAGAGGCACAGACAGGATTGATCTCGAAAATATGTGTTCCCATGTCGGCCTGTCAAAAACAAGATGTGATCGGTTGAAGGTGACTGGAAGGGCTTTAAAACGGGACATGATTGGTCGGATTTCTACATTTGGTCCCAAATCCATGTCATAAATAAAACAATTTGATCCCGCATTATTCCCAATGTGTCTGTCACCAGAGTCTGAATCATTCATTCCAGCCATCGCCCTCGCACTGACGTCACATTAAATGACACAATGTTCCCGAGTTTCTATCTCCATACTCTCATTCACAGAAAGGATTCATACGGATCTTTCACTTTGAGGGAACTGTTCAAATTGCACAGACTTCCTGATCACATGTCCGCAAACCATTGGCACTTCAGAAAGATCACAGAACCCATTGTTCCATCTCACTGAGCAGTACTAATTTGAATTATTATTGTCACATCTACCAAGGCACAATGGAAAAATATCTTCCACACAGTTCATTCAAGTCAATTCAGTATAACAAGAACTTTGAGGTAGTACAGGGCAAAACAATAACTAAATGCAGAATAAAGTGTTACAGTTACAATGAAAGTGCAATGCAGGTACGCAAAGTCGTTGAAGATCATAACGAGGTCGATTCTGAGGTGGAGAGTACATCCATGTGGAAACCGTACAATAGTATGATAACAGCGGGATAGAAGCTGTCCTTGAGCCCGGTGGCATGTGCCCTCAGGCTTTTGCATCTTCTGCCGGATTGGAGGCGGAGAGGAGAGAATGTCCCATGTGCGTGGGTATAAATCCTGGACAGCAGCACGCTTTTGTATTGGTCAATTTTCGTGTTGCTCCAGCCGTCCGGATACAAAGGGGTTAACCGCAGATGTTTGTTCAGTGAGTGTAATTAACGTCAGTCTGCACGGAGCCTGATTGTGTCTCCAGGGTTCTCCCCACTGTTTTTAAAATCTGTTCCTTTCGATGAAGTGTCACAGTGTCAGTGGGAGCAGAGCCTCTGTCACTGACAGAGCGTAGCAGCTCCACAGAGGAAGAAGATAATTCGGGAGCTGCGGACAATGATGTGGGATGCTACATGAACGGATGGAAACTGTAAACAGTAGAGTGTGAAGTTCTGGTCACCGATTGAAAACTGGGAACAGTGGAGTGAGGTTTTACAGGAATGGGTCGCGATCGGGAAACAGGAGAGTGGGATGTTGCAGCGATGGGGCGAGGTGTATTCCCATTTACTCACTACATTTTATCGGATGTTTCTTGGATAACAGTGGAAATTCGGATCACTTATTTACTCCGTACAATTCAGCCCGTCTATTATCCTATCCTCGCTCTTGTTGCTGTTCCAGGTTAGTCCCCGTCCAACGAGTCGACCAACAAACAGGAGAGAAGTAGTGGTCTGAGGTCCGGTAAAGTGTTCTGGTGGGTGAACTGTTCATTACGTGTGCCGATTAATAAAGCGGAAAGTCCTCACGAACTGAGTTCCTGTTGAGGGAGATGCCATACATAGAGCTGGTCTGTGTGCGGGGATCAACGCCTTGAATGCCATTTATCTCAGTGTTACTTATCCTTCGTTTCTCGGTGCTATCTACTCATATTGCTGACACGTCCCCAACTGCATTTATTTGTCGAATAAACCACTGCTATCTGCACTGCCGATCCTGTAATTCACGGTCTCCTCACTGCTGCCGTGTCTGGTGATGCCAGCCGTCAGAACTTTCTGCGGCAATCAGTAAACTAACATCGTTGCATTAATCATGGTCTACTTTCAACCTGGAACCTGTTGTAGTTTGCAACCGCCCCCATCCCCCTGCCGGGCACTACGTGCGGGTGAATCAGACGACTCCTCCAGGGACCTGGGAACATTTCACGACAATCTCCAGTGAGGCTGCGTCAAAATGTCCAACATAAAGTCGCTGCATAAAGAGCAGGAAGAGTGCCAGTGTCTCCAAACCACACTGACCACCGGTCACCACGAAATGATCAGCGACGCTCTCACAGAGCACTGAGCAATAATCAGGATCAGGAGCCTCGGCTGATTCCGCACACTGACAAGGTCAATATATCACCTCTCCCTCAACCGAAGATTCGATACTGAGGACTTTGATCTTTATTAACTGTAACACAAAATGAATTTTTTTCACTCGTCAGGCATCTTTACGGGACCACGTAACCACCTCTTCTCACCTGTCTGTTGGCCGTTATTTTCCCCTTACTGGTTGATTTCACTGATCTATAATCCACGTTTCCAGCAGACAACCCCGCTGCCGGGTACAACCACCTCCAAATCTGAATCCAAGAACGGGTTTCTACTTTTGATTTCTCTCTCTGTGAATCTGCTGACGTTGCTCCAACACCACTGTCATGTTTGTGTTTATTTCCCTCCTCACAGTGAACGTGCTGACGATTGCGGTCCTGTCGCGGGGAAAGTGCGGTCTCTCCAAAGGCGTCACTCTCTACCTGGTGGCCATGGCAACGGCGGATCTACTGGTCGTTGTCTTCGACCTGATACTGAGGCAGATTCCGATTGTCCATTGGGAAGCTTTTGATATCCTGTGGTACATCCCCGTGTGTAATATCCACGCCGTCCTGATTTACGCAGCCACCGACTGTTCTGTCTGGTTCACCGTCGCTTTGACCTTTGATCGATTTGTGGCCATTCGTTGTCAGAAGCTGAAAGCGAAATATTGCACCAAGAGAACGGCGGCTGTGTTTCTGGGGACGGTGACCGTGCTGAGCTGTTTAAAGAATATTTTCTGGTATTTCATGCTCTCAGACGTCTACCTGTTTGCTAATTTTCCTTGGTTTTGCTGGGAAAGAGACGGTGTTCTGTCCTCAGTGGTCTGGAGCGCAGTCGAGTTCCTCCATTACGTCCTCACGCCTGTGATCCCATTTGTCCTCATTCTCCTGCTCAACGCTTTGACCATCAGCCACGTCTTAGTGGCGAGCAGAGCCCGCAGGAGACTTCGGGATCTCAGCAGTGGGGAGAGTCCCAGAGACCCGGAGATGGAGAGCCGCAGGAAATCCCTCATTTTACTCTTGGTTGTGTCGGGGAATTTCATCCTGTTGTGGGCGTTGTTTACCGTGAATTCTGTGTGGTTCCGATTGTATTACATTTCTGCGGTTGGGGTTGTACCTAAAACCATAACTGAACTGGGCTTCATGCTACAGCTCCTGAGCTGCTGCACAAACACGGCTCTTTACGCCGTCACACAGACTAAGTTCAGGGAGCAGCTGAAGGAGCTGGTGAAATCTCCCCTCACTCTCATTGGAAGATGAGCTCAGAGCGGAAAGGAGCTGAGAAATCCGCACCGGTCCCCCGCCTGAGCCAACTCCGTCTCTCCCACTCCAAACACACTGGGGGACACAAGCAGAATCGGGCCGGAAATTGTGAACTGGAAGGAATATCTTCTCAACTCTGTGAATTTGACTTGCTCGATATGAGCTTTTTTCCGAAAGCAAATTGTGTGTAATTCGCGTTTAATGTGCTTTACTTGCGAATGCTGCTGATATAACGCGATGTGCCTATGATGCCGCTGCAAGTACATTTTTCATTGCACCTGTGCGTTCGTGTACTTGTGCATCTGACAATAAACTCGATCTTGACTTTGAATCATCTGAGGTCGGTTCTCTTCTGCAGAATTGCTTTACGCTGTTTGAGGTTTAAATTCACAGATCCAGAGACTTGCGTTAGAAAACAAGGTACAGCACAGTAACAGCCCCTTCGGCCCACGATGTTGTGCCGGACTAATTAAAAATGTTTTTAAATGCTTTACTAAACTAATATTTTATACTACACAATGTCTATAATCTTCCATTCGCTGTACATCCCTGTGCCCCAATCGTATTTCTCTCATACCGACACATCTGACAGAGCAATCCAGGCACCAGCACGCTCTGTAAAAAAAAAACCTGCCGCACACATCTCCTTTGAACCTGCCGCCTCTCACCTTAAAGGCATTTACTCTGGTATCAGACATTTCTTCCCTCGGAAAAAGATACCGGCTGTCTATTCTCCTTGTGCTTCTCGTAATCTTATGAACTGCTATCAGTTCTTTCGTCAACCTCCGACGCTCCAGATAAAAGAACCCAATATGTCAAACTTCCCCCAACAGCATACGCCCTCTAATCTAAGCAGCATCTTGGGACTTCGGCACACTCTTCAAACACTCCTCATCCTTCTTGTAACGGAGCGATCATAAATGAATGTAATACTCCAGATACGGCCTGACAAGAGTTTCAAACAGCAGCGAGATAACTTTCCGTTTCTTGAACTCAGTGCCTGGACTAATAGAGGCAAACATGCCATACACCTTATTTGCCGCCCTATCAACCTGCGCAGCCACTTTCCGAGAGCTATGGATATCCACCACAAGACCCCTCTGTCCATCAGCGCTGTTGATGGTCTTGCCAGTAAGAGTGTCGAATCACTTTATATTTGATGTCCAAAAGTGCAAAGCCGATCATATTGCCGGATTGAACTCCATCTGCCAATTCTCCGCCCATATCTGCAACTGACCTATATCCCACTGTACCATTTGTCAATTTTCAACACAATCCACAACAGCACCAATCTTTGTATCGTCTGCGAATTTACCAACTCACCCATCCACATTTTCATCCAGCTTGCTTTGAAAAATCACAAACAGCGGAGGCCCCAGTCCGGTCCCTGGGGAACATCGACAGGCACAGAACTGCAACCATAATAAGCCCCAGCGATCAGGACCCACTGTAGGTTTTGGGCATGCCGCTTCTGGATCCGAGCGGCCAAGTTACAGTGGATCTCACGCATCTTCACAATCCCAATCAATTTATTATCACTGTCTTATATGCCGTGAAATGTGTTCTTTTGCCGCAGCAGTAAAGTACAAAGGCATAAAACTGCGAGAATCTATTAAATAAATCTACTGCATGGTTCAAAATAAGCAACAAACACGTAGTGTTCATGGACGTTCAGAAATCTGATGGTCTCGGGGAAGAAGCCGTTTCTGGATCGCTGAGTAAGGGTTTCATACTTCCCGATGGTAGTAACGAAATCGCCATTTCTCGGATGGTGAGGCTCCACAGTGATGGATGCCGCATTACTGAGGCGCCGCCTCTTGAAGATGTCTTCGATGGTGGGGTGAGTTTTGTTATTCCGCTGATGGAGCTGGCTGACTCCACAACCCACTGCAGCCTCTTTTCATCCTGCGTATTGGAGGCTCCGTACGAGCAAGCAGTCAGAATGCATCCTCCTTCATCTATAGAAATTTACAGATCATTTGATGACATACCGCATCTCCTCAAACTCCAATCCTCCAATTGAAGTAGAGCACTAGATGTGGTGTACATGGATTTTAGTAAGGGGTTTGATAATGTTGATCATGGAAGGCTTATCCAGAAAGTCGGGAGGCATGGGTTGCAGGGAAACTTGGCTGTGTGGATTCAGAATTGGTTCGCCCACAGAAGACAGAGTGTGCTGGTAGATGGAGAGTATTCTGTCTGGATGTCGGTGACCAGTGGTGTGGCGCAGGGATCTGGTCTGGGACCCCTGATCTTTGTGATTTTAAATATGACTTTGATGATGATGCTGAAGGGTGGATTAGTAAATTTTCTGATGATACAGATGTTATTAGTGGTGTTTTGGATAGTATAGAAGGTTGCTGCAGATTACAATATACTGATAGAATGCAGAACTGTGCTGAGAAGTGGCAGATGGAGATCAACCTGGATAAGTGTGAAGTGATTCACTTCGGGAGACAGAATTCGAATGCATAAGACAAGGATAATGGCAGGAATTTTAGCATTGTGTTGGAAGAGTGGGATCTTGGGGTCCACGTCCATAGATCCCTCAAGCTTGCCGGACAGATCGATAGGGTTGTATGGTATGCTGGCCTTCAATAGTCGGTGTTCAAGAGACGCTAGGTAATGTTGCAGTTCTATGAAATTCTGGTTAGACCACACTTGGGAGTATTTTGTTCCGTTCTGGTCTGCTCATTATAGGAAGGATTTGAAAGCTTTAGAGAGGGTGCAAAGGAGATTTACCAGGATGTTGCCTGGATTGGAGAGCATGAATTATGAAGATGAATGAGCTAGGGCTTTTCTCTTTGGAGACAAAGAGGAGGAGAGGTGACCTGATGGAGGTGTCCAAGAAGCATATATCAAGTGGACATTCAGACAATCTTTCCCAGGGCGACAATGGCTAGCACGATAGGACATAATTTTAAGTTTATTTGAGTAGGTATAAGGGGGATGTCAGGGGTAGTTTTTTTTACACAAAGAGTGGTGGGTCCCTGGAACGCATTACTTGTACGAATTGTGGGGGCAGATACATTAGGGACATTTAAAAGACACTTAGATAGAGACATGAATGATAGCGAAATGGGCGGCTATGTGAGACGGAATGTTTGGATAGATCTTGGAACAGGATAAAATGTCGGCACAGCATTGTGGTCTGAAGGTCCTGTACTGTGATGCGGTCTTCTATGTTCTGTGTTCTGTGGTAGTTTCGGGAAGCTAAAATCAAACAGAGTCCTTGAGGATTATAAATAAACTAGAAAACAACTCAAGAAAGAAATTAGGAGAGCCAGGACGGGCCCTGAAAAATCCCTGGCAAGTGGGATTAAGGAGAATCCCAAGGCATTCTATACACTGGTCAAGAGAAAGAGGACAACTAGGGAGTGGGTAGGACCAGTTTTCCAGCAAAGATTCGTAGAAAGTGGGAGACTTCAAAAGAAAAATATTGAGAGTACAGAATCTGTATTTTCCCGTTCGAATAAAAGACAAGACTTACTGGTTCAGGGAACCTTGGCTATAGAGGGATATTGGGTTCTGGTAAAGGAAAAGGAGGCGGTGCATATCAAGTATAGGCAGATAGGAATGAGGTACTTGAGGAGAATAAGACATGCAAGAGATCACTTTCGAGAGAAATAGGGAAATCAAAAAGAGGACACGAGGTTGCTCTGGCAGACAAGGTGAAAGAGAATCCTAAAGGCTTCTGTTGCTATATTCAGATCAAATGGGTAACAAGGGACAAAATTTGTCCTCTTGAAGATCAGCGTGGTCATCTACGTATGGAGCCAAAAGAGATGGGGGAGATCTTAAATGAAATTTCTGTATCTGGGTTTACTCTGGAGACAGATGCAAAGACTATAGAACAAAAGAGTAGTGAGGTCATGGAACGTAACAGGATTACGGAAGAGGAGTTGCTGGCTGTCTTGAGGCTAATGAAGGTGTATAAATCCCCAGGGCCTGACAAGGTGACCCCCCTGGACCTTGGGAGAGACTGGTGCAGAAATTTCAGGGGCCCTGCCAGAGATACTTAGAACGTCCTCAGCCAAGGGTGAGGTGCTGGAGGACTGAAGGATAGCCAGTGTTGTTCCGTTGTTCAAGAAAAGCTTGAAGAATAAGCCGAGAAATTATAGGCCGGTCAGCCTGACGTCAGTTGTGGGTAAATTATTGGGAGGTTATCTTAGGGACAAGATATGTTAGTATTTGGATAGACAAGGCCTGATTAGGGATAGTCAACATGGCTCTGTGAGTGGTAGGTCGTGTCCAACCAATCCTGTAGGGTATTTCGAGGTGGTTACCAGGAAGGTCGATGACGGAAAGGTGTCGGACGTTGTCCGCATGGAATTTAGCAAGGCCTTTGACCAAGTAGCACATTGGAGGCTGCTCAAAAAGGTTAAGTCGCTTGGCATTCAGGATGAAGACCACGATGCCAATCTAAACTAATTCCACTTGCGTGCCCATGCTCTTCATCCCTCTGTTCTCTGCCTGCTGATGTGTCTGTTTGACGGCTGTATAAACGATAATGTGTGTGTTTCTTCCACCTCCCCTGGCTGTGTGTTGCAGGGATCTACGACTCTGCGTAAAAGACTTACCTCGCAAATCTCATTTAAATATTCCCCCTCTCAGCTTAAACCATGTCCCATAGTGTTTGAGATTTCCTCCCTGGGAAAGAAAAGACTGACTTTCGACCATACCTCTGCTTTTTAAATGTGTCTATACTTCTATCAGGTCGGTCTTCCGCCTCTGACGTTCCTTCTCCAATTGTAAGTAATAGATGCTGATCCAGTCAACATCCTGGTGAGCCTTTTCTGCACTCCCTCCAAAGCTGCCACCTAATTCGTATAATGTGGCGGTGATGCGCAACGCTATTACAGCGCCAGAGATCGGTGTTTGATTCCCGTCGCTGTCTGTAAGGAGTTTATGCGTTCTCCTGTGCCTACGTGGGTTTCCTCCGGGTGCTCCGGATTCCTCCCACATTTTAAAGACGAACGGGTAGGTTAATTTGGAGGTTTAAAATGGGCGGCGTGGACTCGTTGGGCCAGAAGAGCCTATTACCACGCTGTAAATAAAATTTTAAAAAAGAAGAGCCAGATATTATACTTCAAATGTTGCCAAAGAAAAGTTTTATGCAGCTGCAAAATGACTCGCCAACTTTTATACTCAGTACCCTGACGGATAAAGACAAGCATGTCGTACGCCTTCTTTACCACCCCATGCACCGGTGTTTCCGCTTTCAGGGAGCTGCGAATGTCCATCACAAGTTCCCTCTGTACATAAATGTCACTGAGCTGCTGCCATTTCCTGTGTGCATTCCTCGTGCACTTGTCTTTCCAAAATGCATCACCTCACACTAATCCGGATTAAACTCCAGTCTCCACTTCTCCGCCACTGATAATCTGGGCGACAGGTTCATATCCCTAAACTACCTGCACACGGATCATCCCTGCACACAAAGGGCACTTCGCAAGACTCGAATCTTTGGGGTATAACAGACTCCAGCTTTCCAAACGGCATTGATTGCCAGAAAATGTAACTCCTGTTGAAATCCCCCTCTCACAGCGATTTAACCTGCTGAATATGCAACACACGCCAACAATATTCGTCTGTTTCCTCAGCAGCTGCTGCCCAACAACACCACATTGCACAACGTTGTGTCACAGAGCAGTTACATCCCCGTTCTGAAGGAGATTGAGCCTTAAACTCAGGCTGTGGGATAGGCCAACCCACTGATGCCCCATGTGGCAACTGATACCTGTGCTGAAGAAGAAGGCTGAAATCCATCTGCCTTGATTTGGTATCAAGGAATCTTAAACTGCATATTCAGAGCCGAAGGAATGTGGTCGGAGAATGTTTTGCCTCGATCTAAAGTTTCCTGGTTCAGTCCAGGGTTTCGGCAGCGTTACCTTCCGCTGTGGCTGCTTATGGGTTTTGTTCTGAGTAAACCCTTTGTCAGTAAAATCTAACTTTCGCTGATCGGATTGGTGAATTGAAGTGTGGAATCTACTCCTTCAGCAACGACGCAGTCAGAATCCAAGTCAATTTTCTTAACAACATACAAGGACGACCAGATATATGCGAATAACAAATGCCATTTTGAGCTTTTGCAGTATCCAACGGCTTCGTGGCTTAACTCGTCAAAGCCCCTGTCTTGTGAACATGATGATTCCTGCTACAAATCCCTGTGGATACTTTTATATGAAAACATGGTGTCGTACGATTAACGCGGTGCTTCAACAAAGCCCCGTCATTTCTTCCTGAATATAGTCACCTAAAGCATCGTGCTAAAACGCATTCATCGTGTAAAAATGAGGCAACGACATTTTTTTCGTAAATATTCTGCATAGCTGGGCAGCGAGAAACAGAGCTAAATGCTGAAACCAAAGTGATATAAATAAAAAAAAATCTATTCTGCACCCTCTCCTGCCTTCTATTTTACGGCGTACTTTCGGCTTAAAGGGAATATCTGGCGCGCATTGGCTCGTTTGGTTTATTATTATTGTCACATGTACGGAGAAAAATGGAAAAAAAAACCTTGTCTTGCATACTGTTGATATAGACCAATCCTTGACAACAGTGCATTGAGGTAATGCGCGATTAAACAATAACAGAGTGCAGAATAAAATTCTATAGTTACAGACAAAGTGCAGTGCAGGTAGGTAATAATGTGCAAGATCATAACGAGGTAGATAGTGATGTCAAGGTTTCATCTTCTCGGACTCGGGGAGGTATCATCCCTGTTTGCGGTGCTCAGTACTTCACACTATTCAATTGGCTCGTCTGTATGTGTACTACTGACACATTTCTGGAAAGAAATATATGCAATTATATTTACAGATGTTAGAATCCTGCTCGCAGCGGGTTTACATTTACCTTTACGGTACAGTGATAATTCATTCTGAACGACTACAGTGAAAATTGTCAGGTGTTTTGCTGTTAAACCGAGTACCTTTCGCTGTTTCTTTGACGTGATGGAGACTGTGAGACATGGAACATGGCCTACAGATGTTAATATCTGCGGATGACCAGTATGTCAGCCAGCATCTGTGGAGATTAAGCATGAGTTATTTTTCTGAACTGTGACATTCCGGCGAGCAATTACGTGTTTCTGAGGAAAAAAGAAGAAATAATAAATGCTGGTTTTTCAACAAGATAAGACTGATATTATCTCAATGTTCACTGGAAGCTCCAAGTCGTAGGTCTCTCTACCTCCCTCTGCAGTCTCCACTTATTCGCTGGGAGACCAAAATCAATGCGGATCGAGACCCTTATCTTGTTCTCATTGGCCATTAAAAGAGGAGCAGCTCAAGGCTGAGTTCTCAGTCCCCTGCTCTACTCTAAATATACCTGCGACTGTGCCGTTAATCACAGTTCGAACTCCATCTACAAAATCGCCGATTACGCCACTGATGTTGGCCAAATCACGAATGGTGACGAGGAAGCATACAGGAATGAGATAGGTCAACAACTCTGCGCTCGATGTCAGCAAAACCAAGGAACTGATTGTTGGCTTCAGGAAGAGAGAAGTCAGGCGAACTGACATTGAATGGTCTGTGGTGGAAGGGGTGAGCGACTTCAATTTCCATGCTGCATGACACAGTGACGCTATGACCATGATTGCTGTGTGTCAACATCTCGGAGGATATTGCCCTGGACCCAGCACACAGATGCAACCGTCAAGAAGGGGCGTCAACATCTCGACTTTCTTCGAAGTTTAAGGAGATTTGGCATGTCGTCAATACACTGACAAACGTCTGCAGATATACAATGTAACGATCTGTCTTGTTGCATCATGGCCTGATATGAAAACGCCAATGCACAGGAAGGAAAGTGGTGCAATAGATCACAGTGATTGGGGGACTCAGCCCGTTAGTTCACGGGTACAGTTGTCCCCAACATCGAGGACATCTGCAGGAGGCTTTGTCTCAGGATGGCGACATCTATCATTAAACGTCCCCAACACCCGGACTTCTTGATTCTACCATCAGGCAGGAGGTACAGAGGCCTGAAGACCCACACCACAAGCTTCAACGCAGCTTCTTCCACACTGCCATGAGGTTCTGGAGCCGACCGCAAAATTCCCAACACTACCCCATTCGATTTTCTTTTTCTCTCCCTCAACATACATAACGTTGTTATGTTTACTTTATTTTGTCGTACAAGATATGATTAATTTAAGTTAACTTAAGTTCAACAACTTATACTTGTCATGTTTCAAATGTACTGTGCTGCTGCTGATAAAAGCTAATTTTCCTCTGATCGATACCATGCCAATAAACGTGAACGTGAACTTGAGGGCTGCGTATAATACTCCGAGTTTCGTTTCATTATTGATTAGTACGATAGAAACATGAAGTCCTAACTCCTGTACTCAATGTCGTTACCAACGAAGTTAACCGTGCCAAGCGCCTTTTTCATCACCCTGTCTACCCGTGTCGCTGATGTCAGGGAACTATGTACCTCGGTCTCCTTGTTTTACAACACGCTCCATGGCTAGAACATCTTCCTGCCCTGAGTCAACTAACCAAAAGTGAAAAACCTCGCACTTATATGAGTTGGATTCCATCTGCTATTACTTGGTCCACCAGATGTTGCTGTAATGTTAGACAACAGTCTTCACTGTCTGCTTCACCAACAATGTTGATGTCACCCAGAAACTTACTAACCTTTCCAACATCTTTGTCATCCAAATCGTTCATGTATATGACAGAGATAAGTGGACCCTGCTTCGCTTTTTGTGGCACTCCACTGGTCGCAGACCTTCAGTCTGAATAACAACCTCCACTACCTCCCTCTGCCTGCTTCCATCATGTTAAGTTCGTATCTAGTTTTCCATTCGACCCTGGATCCCATTTGATCCAACCTCTAGGGTAGCCAAACATGCGGGACCCTGTCAAAAGCCTCGCTAAAGTCCATGTCGACAACCTCTACCACCCTCCCCTCGTCAATATTGTTCTTTACCTCGTCAAAACTCACATTCAAATTTGTGAAGCCAGATTTCCCACGCACATAACTATGATGAGTATCTCTTATCCGTTCCCCTGTTTAAAATGCTGGTACATCCTGTCAGAACCTCATCCAGTACCTTTCCCACAACTAATGTTAAGCTCGTCAACCTGCAGTCCACTGGCTTGTCCTTGCAGACCTTCTCAAATAACGGCACATTGCCAATCTGGTAGTCACCCTGTACCTCACACGTGGCTAACAACCATTGAAATATCTCTTGCAGGACCTCGACACTTTTTCTCCTGCTTTCCATAATGTCACAGGGTACAACTTGTGACCCAGAGGTTTATCCACATTAATATCATCTAAGACAGCAAGCACGTTCTCTTTCCTGCTGTGGTCATGTTCCCCGACATCAACATACATTTTCCTCAATTCCTCAGCTTCCATGACCTGTTGCACGGCAACTGCTGACGATAAATATTCATTTAACACCCCGCCCATTTCCACTGCAGCCGCACATAGACGACCACATTGATCATTACCGGGGCCTATTCTTTCCCAGTTGCACTTCTAATTCGTATATACTTGACAAATCTCCATTCCTCTTTCTGCCCAAATGATTTCCCTCTTGTGTACACCATCTCTTGCATACTCCTACATCTCTCGAACTCCTCAAGGAATTCACGATACCAGCTGCACATACAGAGGCATGCAAAAGCTTGGGCACCCCCGGTCAAAATTTCTGTTACTGTGAATAGTTAAGTGAGTAGAAGATGAACTGAGCTGCAAAAGCCATAAATTTAAAGAGGAAACTTTCTTTTCAACATTTCAAGCAAGATTATTGTTGTAGCGGCTAGCTACACACCACGAAATGAAGACACAGAGTCGCTGGTTTCAAAATCAGAGGTCGAATGCAGACCCGGGGCGCGGTGTTCCTTTAATAGCTGAAACTTCCCGCGCTACAGTTCCCGCGCTGACGTCACGCTCGGGTAACCTGACCTTCCTGCGCGCGGGCTTTCCCAGTCCAACGCTGGGGAAGAAGGAGGGCCCCGCTCCATCTTGGATTGCGCCCTCCGGCGACGTCGCGGTGTCGGGAGCCCGTTCGATGCCGGTGCGGTGAATCGCTGTATAACCTCTCCCAGAAACGGCAACACCGTCCTGAAAACCAGAATTAAATAAACTATGACTTGAGTGACCTGCCCTTGCGACGCGCTCGCTGTACGACCATGGGTTGGTCGGAGTCTAAATGAGCCGACTTCAGCCGGTCAACCGTAAACACCTCCCCGCGTCCCCCAATGTCCAGCACGAACGTAGACCCATTGTTCGTGACGACCCGGAATCGCCCTTCGTACGGCCGTTGCAGCGGTGATCGGTGCGCGCCCCTACTGACGAAGACAAACTTACAGTCTTGGAGGGAAGTCGGCATACGGGTCGGGGCCTGTCCGCTTCGCGAGGGGGGAATCGGGGCCAGACTTCAAAGCCGCTCGCGCAGACGCAGCGGCAGGTCCTTCCTCTGGCCCCTGAGGGGCTGGTAGGAACTCGCCCGGGACGACAAAGGGCATTCCGTAGACCATTTCCGAGGACGAGGCCTGCAGGTCCTTCTTTGGCACTGTGCGTATCCCAGCAGGACCCAGGGGAGTTCGTCTACCTAGTTGGGCCCCTGAAGGCATGCCATGAGTGCCGTCTTCAGGTGGCGATGGAACCTCTCCACCAGCCCATTGGATTGCTGGTGATAGGCGGTGGTGAGGTGGATCCGGGAACCCCACAAGTCTGCGACGGCAGACCACAGGCCACAGGTGAATTGAGCTCCACTGTTTGAGGTGATATGTGCCCGGGCACCGAAAAGGGCCACCCAAGTTGACAAAAGGGCCCGTGCGCAGGACTGGGTGGAGGTGACTGCGAGGAGAATGGCTTCATACCAGCGGGTAACACGGTCGACAATCGTGAGGAGGTACCGCACTCCTCGGGAGACTGGGAAGGGGCCGACCAGGTCGACATGGATATGGTCGAACCTCCGGCGGGTAGGTTGAAAGTCCTGCAGGGGGGCCGAGACGTACTGCTGTACTTTCGAGGTCTGGCGGTGAGTGCAGGACCGGGCCCATTGGGAAACCTGTTTACGCAGGCCATGCTAGACTACTTGTCTGAAACCATCCTGATTACTATCCGGATGGATGGGTGTGCAAAGCCGTGGATGGCATCAAACACCTGTCGGCGCCAGGCAGCGAGGACGATGGGGGCAGGGTAAACCTGTGGAGATATCGCAGAGCAGGGTGCGCTCACCGAGGCCTACCAGTAGGTGTAGCAGTTGCAGGCCCGAGACTGCTGTGCGATAGCTGGGCATCTCCATTTCCGTTCTCTATGCCTCCGCCAAGGCGCCAAGATCTTACCCCTGGACAAAACTTGGATGGTGGGCAGTGACAGTGCATCCGCGACCACGGTCTCTTTCCCAGACAGATGGCGGACGTCAGTGGTGAACTCTGAGATGTACGACGTGCTGCTGACGCCTTGCTGACCAGGGATCTGAGACCTTGTTGAAGGCGAAGGTCAACGACTTGTAATAGATGAAAGCTGTAATCGGACTGCCCTCCAAGAAGTATTGGGAGTGTCTGATGGCCAGGTACAACGCCAACAGCTCGCTTTCGAAGGCGCTATATTTGACCTCTGGTGGCCGAGGCTGCCTGCTGAAGAATGCCAGCGGTTTCCAACGCCCTTCGATAAGCTGTTCTGGAACGCCTCCGACATCTGTGCTGGAGGCGGCGACCGTGAGGGCAGTCGAAACGTCCGTGCGAAGATGCACCAACATGACCACGTCCGCCAAGGCCTGCTTGGTTTCGACGAACGCGGTGTGAGCCTCTTCCGACCAAACAATGTCCTTGCTTCAGCCTGACAGGAGAGCAAACAACTGGCCCATGATGCGGAAGCAGATGGTATGAACCGATGATAAAAGTTTACCATACCGAGGAATTCCTGCAGGCCCTTGATGGAGGTGGGTCTGGCGAAATGGCGGATGGTGTCGACCTTCGCAGGCAGGGTCGTGGCGCCGTGTTTTCGATCCGATGGCCCAGGAAATCGATTGTCTCCAGCCCGGATAGGCATTTGGCTGGATTGATGGTCAGGCCGAAATCCTTCAGGCGAGAAAAGAGTTAGCGGAGATGCGTGAAATGTTCCTGGCGGCTGTTGCTGGCGATCAAGATGTCGTCGAGGTATATGAAGGCGAAGTCAAGGTCGTCTCCGACAGCGTCCATCAGTCTTTGGAAGGACTGAGCAGCGTTATTGAGACCAAAGAGCATCCGGACGAATTCAAAGAGGCCGAAAGGTGTGATCAGCGCCGTCTTAGGAATGTCGTCTTGAACACCGGGATCTGGTGATACCCGCGGACGAAGTCGACCTTGGAATAAATGGACCGCCCGTGCAGGTTGGCAGCAAAGTCCTGAATACGCGGCACGGTGTACCGGTTTGGGATAGTAATGTCATTGAGGCGTCGGTAATAGCCACAGGGTCGCCAGCTTCCTGCTGCCTTGGGGACAATGTGTTGCGGAGAGGCCCATGGGCTGTCCGACATCCGGATGATCCCCAGCTCCTCAATTTTTTTGAATTCCTCTTTCGGAGGCGAAGCTTGTCTGGGGGTAGCCGCCGGGCGCGGGCGTGGATGGGAGGGCCCTGGGTGGGGATGTGAAGCTAGACACCGTGATTGGGCAAGGTGGTGGAGACCTGGGGCGTTAGAACGGACGGGAACTCTGTCAGGACCCTGGCAAACTCGTTGGTTGACCTGGTGACGGAGTCGAGGTGTGGGGACGGCAGCTTGGCCTCACCCACCGAAAACGTTTGGAAGGTCCTGGCATGTACAAAACGCTTACCCCGCAGGTCAACCAGCAGACTGTTGGCGCGAAGGAGGTCTGCCCCGAGGAGCGGTTGCGCGACGGTGGCCAGGATGAACCTCCAAGTAAAGTTGCAGGTGCCGAACTGGAGGTGTACCAAACGGGTGCCAAAGGTCGGAATAGCGCTGCCGTTGGCGGCTCTGAGGGCGGGTCCTGGTGTGCAGTTGAGAGTCGCACGGTTGTTGGGAGGCATGACGATGACTTCGGCTCCGGTGTCCACTAGGAATAGACGTCGGGAACGCCTGTCCCACACATGCAAGAGGCTATCCGGGTGGCCAGCCGCCGTAGCCATCAGCGGCGGCTGGCTCTGGCGTTTTTCAGGACCTGCGCGGTGGCCGGCATCTGCGGGCGTCAGCTCCCCACCGCTGGTTGTAGAAACACCATTGGTCGGTCGGTGTCTCAGACCTGGTAACGGGTGGGGTCTGTTCCATTTCCGGGTCTGGCCTGCTGGGCCGCTGGATACGTGACGTGACAACGCGCTCGACGGACGCCCCGCTCTCCTTTTTCGCCCGCCAAAGGACATCCGCCTGGGCGGCCACCTTCCGGGGGTTACTGAAATCGGCATACGCCAGGAGCAGGTGGATGTCGTCGGGTAACTGCTCCAGGAAGATGTTCTCAAACAACAGGCAGGGTTTATGCTCGTCTGTCAGAGCCAACATCTCGTTCATCAGCGCGGAGGGGGGTCTTTCGCCCAACCCATCGAGGTGGAGGAGGCGGGAGGCCCGTTCGCGTCGGGAAAGGCTGGAAGTCTCGAGAAGGAGGATCTTGAACTTATCGTACTTCTCCTCCTCCGGGGGCGCCTGGATGAAGTCCTCGACCTGTACTTGGTGTCGTCCCTGGTGATCTGGCGAATCTGGAACTGGGCCTCGGCCTGGTCGAAACAGACACGGGGGCGGAGGGTCTCGGAGGTTTAAGGATTACTGCCTGTACTTTTTGCTGTGCAGACATCGTGGGTCCAAAGCCGTCTGGGCCCGTCGGGGTCACCAATGTAGCGGCTAGTTACACACTCAAAATGAAGACACAGAGTCGCTAGTTCGAAATCAGAAGTCGAATGAACAACAGGGGCGCGGTGCGCCTTTAATATCCCAAAACTTCCCACGTTACAGTTCCCGTGCTGACGTCACGCGCAGGTCACCTGACTTTGCCGCGCGCGGGCTTTCCTAGCCCGACGATGGGGAAGAAGGAGGGCCCCGCGCCATCTTGGATCGGGGCCTCCGACGACGTTCGCAATGTCGGGAGACAGTTTGATGCCGGTGCGGTGAGTCGCTTGGCTAAACTTTGTTTATTTTAATGTGAGACTCCTGACAGGTGAGACAGGTGAACCCAGGGCATGGGGTGGATGATGGGATTATGTTGTTCCAGCTGTTACGGGGCGGGGAAGGCAGCTCCATATGCCACGATACAGATGCTTGGGGCATGAGAGAGGTGGAGGCAAGTTGAAGTTTTGATTGGGAGAACATCACACCGGTACCTAGAGAGGAGAATCCATAACGTACAGAGAAGCAAATTGGCTGGAATTTAGAAATCAGAAAGGTGTGTTCACTTTGATCGATTATGAGTTACCTATCCCCTGCCCATCTCCATCTCCACCCCGTCCTCCTGCCAACAGCCAGCAGGATTTAGAGGAGGAAATATGCAGGAAGAAACAGAGAGCTGTCGGAATAATAGACTGTGATAGTAATGCACAAAAAATGCTGGAGGAACTCTACATGTCAGACAGCATCTATGGAGAGAAATAAACAGGAGGAAGTAGGTGATTATAACTTCCTTAATATGGACTGGGGCGGCCGTAGTGTGAAGGGATTAGATGGGCCAACAAATGTTGAGTGGGACCAGGAAAGTGTTTTCAAGCAATGTGAAGATGTTCCTCCCAGAGACGGGGAAACACTCACCTCCTCCTGGGGCATAGGGCTGAGCAAGTACTGACGTGGCAGTGGGGGAGCACTGTGGCACCAGGGATCATAATCCCATTATGTTTTTAAATAGTTACGGGAAAGGATAGGGCTGGTCCATGAATCAAATCCTAAATTGAGGAGAAGCAAAGTTTGATATCATTAGACAGGAAATAGCAAGGTTGATTGGAAGGGTCTGTTAACAGGTAAAAGAATTTATAGCAAGTGGGAGTCATCAAACGTGGGAGAGGAAGATTTCAGGGCTAAAGTCTCCCAGTTGGAATGAACGGCAATAATTTCTATATTTTTGAGTTGTGAATGATTATTTTAAAACTGACTTTATAAATTGACGATGGATTTTCCCAGCAAGATGACCAAAAATTAGAGGTATCAAAAATGTAATGCATCATGCCGGTTTTATATGTGACAATATTTGTGTAAATCATAAATTTAGGTAACTTAATTTACTTTAACATAGAATTATGGAATGGAGTTTTCAATATGTGTTACTGTTGAACTAAAATTAGTCACAGAAATAATTGTAGAAAATCTGGCATCAGGTTCTAACTGTTGTGCTGCTTTGATTCGCTGATGAATGTTATTTTTGCCTTAGCCCTTGTGAGTGTACATTCTAATCACTCATGAAGAACTGAGTGATTTGATGGACGGTGAGCGAGGGCAGGGGTAGGGGGGTTGTTTTTCAGATTGGAGGCCTGTGACCAGTGATGTGTGGGCAGGGATAGCTGTGGCTCCCCTGTTGTTTGTCATCTATGTTCATGTTTGGAGAAGAATGTTGGTGACGTGATCAGTAAGTTTACAGATGACACCACAATTGGTGGTGTCGTGGACAGTATGGAATGTTGTCTAAAGTTACAACAGGATACTGATCAACTGGTAAAGTGAGCAAAGGAATGGCAGGTGGAATTTAACTCAGACACATGTGAAGTGATGCATTCTTTGGGAATTTAATGCATGCCGGGACATCCATGGTGAATGGCAGTGCTCCGGCTGGTGTTGTTGAACACAGAGACCTAGAGGTGCAGGGACATAGTTCACCGCAGGTGGCAACACAGGTAGACGGGGTGTTGAAGAAGGCACATGGCATGCTTGCCTTCATCGACAGAGGCAGTCAGTACCGGAGGTGGGACCTCATGTTCCAGTTCTGCAAGGTGTTTGTGTGAAGTGTTGTGTGAAGCTCCAGTCCGATGTTATAGGAAGGATGTGATAAAATGAGAGGGTGCAGAAACGCTTCACAAGGATGTTGCCAGGACTGGAAGGTTTGAGGGATTGGATCGACTGGGACTGTTTCCCTGCCGCGAAAGTTGCTGAGGTTGACCTTACAGAGGTTTGTTAAATAATGAGGGGCAGAGTCACTGTCTTCACCCCAGATTGGGGAGTCTAAACGTAGAGGGATAGAGTGAAGGGAAGAGGGGAAAGATTCACAGGGAATCTGAGGGGTGAGGATTCAATACAGAGAGTGGTAGGTCAATAGGTAAATGAAACGAGCTGCCAGAGGAGGCAGTAGAGGCAGATACAATGACACGGTTGAAGCAAACACATGGACAGGGACGGGGAGATGAACGTTTTTGTGGAATATGGAACAAACGCAGTGAAATGGAATTGGTGCACATGGCCACCTTGGTCAGCACGGAAAAGTTGTGTCGAAGGGCTTGTTTACGTCCTGTACACGTTTATGAATGGATGAATGTATAAATCTGCTGGGACCGCTCGGGTTCATTCAGGGCTCAGAGCAGCACAGGTCAGCGGCACACACAGTCCTGTCACTCTCTGGTCCTCCTCACTGAGGTAAAACACATTTCACACAGTTGAGACCAGGATCCACCCACACAGACGTTCCCCCAGACCCTTACCCCCACCCATTGCCCGCGAACACCCCTGTGTCTGACATTGCCAACAGCCCTGTGTATCGTGGCCCTTCTCTCCCCTCGGGCATCGGGACAATCAGCAGCCTGACACGGGCACTGCAGGGACAACCACATTGGTGGGACTGGCGTTACACAGGAACGGCAGCCGTCCTTCCCTTGCTGTGAGAAGATGATCACGTGATGTGGCATTTAACACCTGTCCTCATTTGACCTTCAAATTTGTTTCACCCTCCGTCCCCCGGTTACATATTCCCACAGGTGCAGCACTAGAATGGGTTCATTCAGTCTCAGTCACTACAGACCTCAGGGCCCGGTGTGACCTACGCAGGACACAGACAGAAACAGTATCGGCCCCCAAATAATGAAGCCCCGTGATCTTCAGTGGTCCTTTCCCTACGGTGGCACTGCCTCTGTACACTTCACCCGGTGCCTTCTGCCAAAGATTACATTCTGATGTTTGGCATGCCAATTTAAATCTGGTATTTCCACAGCAGCACTATATAGGGAGCAGCTGATGTAACCTGTTTGTTTAGTGAGTGGAACTAATGTCAATGATCAGGAGACTGGTACCACTGGAGAGTTCCCTCCTCTATAATAAGATCTGCCGTGAACATCTCAGCACTACTTTGGCAACGGGCCTGGCATGTTACATCAACAGAGGAATTACAACTTCTCCGCGAACATGGGAGCCCGGATACTTGGACAATTCCTGGCCATTTACTATCCAGTTCTGGCAGCTGTTGGTGTTCCCGGTGCGTAGTTCCACGCAGGTCCTCACCTTGTTCATCTCTGTAGGTGCTGGCGATGGACCTGGGCCACATTAATGGCCTGTTACATTGCTCTATAATTCTGTCGGTGATGTCTGCTTAATCCTACTGTTGCTTTTAATTTAACTTGGTGCCTTCATTCAAATTGTGATCTCAGGCAGACTTACTGTGTTGTCTTTTGACTACTGAAGGTTTTGCAGCGTGATGTGTAAATGAGCCGCCAGGTTCAGGTCAGGGGTGACGGTGTGAGTTCACAGTGTACATTCTGGGTGTGTGGGCAGAGAGCAGTAACACGCTAATGCTCCCAGTCTGTGAAATACCCCGTGGAATAACCCAGGATGTGTGTCCCTGCGTCTCCCGGCTGTTACAGCACTGAGGGAAACTAACCTGCTGTCAATGACCTCTTTTCTCTTTCAGAGACTGTTGGTCAGCTGTTACTGCTCCCACTCGGGTGGGAGTCGGGGATGTCGCTCGGCTGCCCGAGACAAGCTCGAGTTTCACTTTCACCCACTTTCTTTATTCACAGGCAGCGGTCAATATTTTCACATCCCGGAATAAATCCCCGCTGGTCCGTAATAAAACGCTTAACTGCTGGCAAAACTCAGCAGATCAGGACGCACCTGTGGAATGAGAAACAGTGAAGGATTCAGGTCAAATTCCCTCGATTCGGACTGAGAAAGGGAGGAAGTAAGTTAGTGTAGGTGGCAGAGGAAGTGGGGGGGGCAATGGGTGGAACACAGGGGATGTCTGGAACTGGATGAGATGATGTTGCTGTTGAATGTAGAGTTGAGCTCCTTTGTCTGCGCAATGTGTTGCTCATGTTGTGAAGTCCACGGTGATGTTGTGAAGTCCGAATGATGTGGTGAAGCTGATTTTTCGAGGTCCACCCACTTGATGGAAATGTGAGGAAAGTGAGTCCGTTTTGATTTTATTTCGCTTCTGACTGTGTGATTTAGATGGTGGCTTGTAGTGTGCATGGGGGTGTAGGTGTGGGTTACTTACTTACTTACTGTGTTGTCTTTTGACTACTGAAGGTTTTGCAGCGTGATGTGTAAATGAGCCGCCAGGTTCAGGTCAGGGGTGACGGTGTGAGTTCACAGTGTACATTCTGGGTGTGTGGGCAGAGAGCAGTAACACGCTAATGCTCCCAGTCTGTGAAATACCCCGTGGAATAACCCAGGATGTGTGTCCCTGCGTCTCCCGGCTGTTACAGCACTGAGGGAAACTAACCTGCTGTCAATGACCTCTTTTCTCTTTCAGAGACTTTTGGTCAGCTGTTACTGCTCCCACTCGGGTGGGAGTCGGGGATGTCGCTCGGCTGCCCGAGACAAGCTCGAGTTTCACTTTCACCCACTTTCTTTATTCACAGGCAGCGGTCAATATTTTCACATCCCGGAATAAATCCCCGCTGGTCCGTAAAAAAACGCTTAACTGCTGGCAAAACCCAGCAGATCAGGACGCACCTGTGGAATGAGAAACAGTGAAGGATTCAGGTCAAATTCCCTCGATTCGGACTGAGAAAGGGAGGAAGTAAGTTAGTGTAGGTGGCAGAGGAAGTGGGGAGGGCAATGGGTGGAACACAGGGGATGTTCATGGTTGTGATGCTCCTTCTCCAGAAATGGAGCAGCTTTTCCAGTTCTCTTTGTTCCTTGTGGTGATGATTGTGCTGAGATGTTCCTGGTTGAAGTACATTTCAGACTGTGGTCCAGAGAGATGGGACCGTGTTATTGCCGGAACTGAATATATTTCAATCCCTGGCCAGGTTGTGTCCAAATCTGAGATCAGTTCTGGAGCGTGGAATTGGGTGACGGACGAAGCACAAGTCCGGGTCTATTCCCCATCCCTTGTTGATATGTGATGGGAAGCACCGTGGTTCCAGAGCCCTTACAGCAGCTGACGGAAGAAGGTTGTTGAATAGTTGACGCCTTGTGGGTGTCGGTTCTGCCACAGTGGTGTTTGGTGAGAAACGTCGTAGAGAAAGGCAGCACCTGTTCCAGTTCGGAATGGGTCTGTGAGCTGCGGGACACGGAGCCTGGGGTGACGGTACTGGGCAACGTCATCTGGTTTCAGAAGACACACTGGAATAAGCTCCTGGAAAGGGAACTGGATTGGTTGGTGCGGTGTAAGTTGTGTGTCACACAGAGGAATGTGGGGTCAGAAGTAAACCTCCCACGGCCACTCATTTTACCTGAGAATCGATGTTGACTCCTCTGCACGCCTCAGATCTCCCGACTTAGTTCACTGGCTATCTCTACGTGCCGCACCGTATTTGCTTCACAGTGAATGTAGTGTTGCAGCTGGTGGGAGATCTGTTGATTTTTGCTCTTGGTCATTCGTTCAAAGCCCGTGGGATGTTGCTTTAACCTCATTACTGAGCTCAGTGTCCTTTTCTGAATTCCTCTTCCCCATGGGCGGCGCGGTGGTTCGACTGTTCTCGTTGCTACCTCATTGATCAAGCGACCACGAATTGATGTTGAACGAAGGTGTTTTCTGTTTTGAGTTTGCACATTCTCCCTGTCAGCGCTTTGATTCCCTCCGAATGCACCGGTTTCCACTCTCACCCAAAGATGTGCGAGATAGTCATTTACTTCGCTGTTGTAAGGTACGCAATGTGCGCAGATGAATCATCGAATCTGGGGTGAATTGATGTGAATGTTGGACGAAAACTCTGGTCTATAAATCCTGTTTAAACGTAACTTATTCTGCCAAATGGATTGTGCTTGCACAGATCATCAAAGGTGGTGGGGAATGTCAGTCAGGAATCTGAAGTGCATGCAGGCGCTTTTCTCTGTTTTACCGCAGCCACGATATTCTGTATGAAGTGGTTGCCACCCCACTTTGCTCAGAGTTTGAGCATTGCGGCGAGATATCGTCTCCAAATTACAGCAGTGATGCGATTTGTCTGGAGGGACAGCAGTGGATATTTACTCACCTGTTCTGGCAGGTGGAAAGTTGGAGGGATGAGACATTGTTGGAGAAAGTGGATATGTTTTCAGTGGCACCAAAGTTGAGGGGAGTCTTAATGAAGAAGCAGAGAAAAAACGTTCTCCGAGATAAAGAATTAATGTAGCATTTCCCTCAGCAGAGGGTGCAAAATCAGGGGAAAGATTTGCAGCAAGATCAGAGAGGAGGGAAGGAAATGTCATTTACATTCAGGTTCAATGTCACCTGCAACTTTACACTGCCTGGTCCCCACTGCACCTTCACCCTCTCCCGTCCCCATTCAACCTTTGTTATCCCAGTTTTAAGTTTCCATTCCTGCCTGCTGCAAAATCACACAGTGCCACGGATTAATTCTGTCAAAACGTGTTTATTAGCAGTATGCTGCCAGGAAGAATTCTCCTCTGACTCTGCAGGAGAGTCTTTATCTCAGGTCTCCACAATACAGAGGGGCAGACATCAATTTATACAGTCCTTGTCACACACTTAAACAATGCGACTACACCAATTTCAATTGGTGAGCCTAAGATACAACAACCATCACACTCATTGTTTAGGATAATCCTCACACTCGTTGTGTAGGACAAATCCTCACACTTATTGTTTAGAATATTTGACTTACAATCAATTTACAGACACAATAATCACCACCTAGTCCACGGCGTGGTACTTTTTCCATTGGAAACATAGAACATAGAAACACCTACACCACAATTTAGGCCCCTCGGCCCACAAAGTTGTGCCGAACATGTCCCTACCATGGTAAATACTAGGCGTACCCATAACCTTCTATTTTTCTCATCTCCACGTACCTATCCAAGAGTCTCTTAAAAGACGATATCGTATCCGCCTCCACCACGGTTGCCGGCCGCCCATTCCACACACTCACCACTCTCTGAATAAAAAACTTAACCCTAACATCTCCGCTATACTGTTACGAATCAGCAACAAAAGAAACACACTGAGTCATGATTCAGTGTTAAGAACGAATTTATTAATAACTATTTACGATAATAAGAAAAATAAAAGTAAAAATGTTAGATCTTAAACATTAACCCCAAAACTAAACTCGTCGTGTGTGTGTGGTAAAGTCCCAAACTTCAAATCCAGGAATAGTTTTCAAAGTTCAGTTCCGCAAGCCATAAGGTGAGACATGAGCAAAGGCTTCTTCAACAACCACCGTTGTCTGAAGATAAGACGTAGATGTAGAGAACAGAGACAGTAATTAAGAAATCTAAATGTTCCACGATGGAACCCAATCGACACCTCAGTGTTTACTCGGTGGTGACTTCCTCACCCCGTAAAGCATCCGAATCGTGGGTGTCCACAGAAATACCTGTTTCCCTCTAGAGGTCAGCAACAAAGTGAACTCCACCAGATTACTTCCAATTTCCATACGTGGATTGCAGTGACAGACACAGTTATTGTTTCTCATCAATCGATAGAGAAACTAGCAGGCTGGTGTCTCTCTCCCTTTTCTCTCTCTCTCCTCTGACTGACTTCGGCTGACTGTATTAAAAACGTCATTACGTCCTTTAACTTCGGTTGAAGTAAGCACGCCACACACACACACACACACACACACACACACACACACACACACACACACACACACACACACACACACACACACACACACATACACACACACACACACTACTAACTCTATCTTAAAGGGACATTCACCGAGTCCGTAACAATACCTACTCCCCAGCACGGTAAACCTATGTCCTTTTGTGGCCACCATTTCAGCCCTTGGGGAAAGCCTTTGACTCTCCACCCGATCAATGGCTGTCATAACCTAACATACCTCTAGCAGGATACCCCCCCCCCCACCATGCTCCGTCGGTCCAAGGAGAAAAGGCCGAGTTCCCTCCATCTGTTTTCATAAGGCATGCTCCGCATTCCAGGCAACATCCATGTGAATCTCCTCTGCACCCTTTCTATGGCTTCCACAGCCTTCCTGTAGTGAGGCGACCAGAACTGAGCACAGTACTCCAAGTGTGGTCTGATCAGGGTCCTATATAGCTGCCACAAAACCTCTTGGCTCCTAAATTCAATTCTTCGATTGATGAAGGACAATACACCATATGCCTTCTTAACCACAGAGTCAACCTGCGCAGCCGCTTTGAGCGTCCTATGTACTCGGACCCCAAGATCCCTCTGATCCTCCACACTACCAAGAGTTCTACCATTAATACTATATTCTGCCATTATATTTGATCTACCAAAATGAACCACTTGACACTTATCTGGGTTGAACTGCATCTGCCACTTCTCAGCCCAACTCTGCATCCGATCTATGTCCCGCTGTAACCTCTGACAGCCTTCTATACTATCCACAACGCATCCAAAGTTTGTGTCATCCGCAAACTTACTAATCCATCCCTCCACCGTCATCCAGGTCTTTTATAAAAATCATATAAGAGGGTCCCAGAACAGATCCCTGAGGTACACTACTGGTCACCGACCTTCCTTCAACAACCACTCTTTGACTTCTGTGAGCCAGCCAGTTCTGGATCCACATTGCAATGTTCCCTTGGATCTCATACCTCCTTACTTTCTCAATAAGCCTTGCATGGGGTACCTTATTAAATGCCTTGCTTAAATCCATATACACTACATCTACTGCTCTCCCTTCATCGACGTGTTTAGTTACATCCTCAAAAAATTCAATCGGGCTCGTAATGCAGGACCTGTCCTTGACAAAACCATGTTGACTATTCCTAATCATATTACACCTCTCCGAATGTTCATAAATCCTGCCTCTCAGGATCTTCTCCATCAGTTTACCAACCACTGAGGTAAGACTCACCGGTCTATAATATCCTGGGCTATCTCTCCTCCCTTTCTTGAATAAGGGAACAACATCCGCAACCCTCCAATCTTCTGGAACCTCTCCCGTCTCCATCGATGATGCAAAGATCATCCTCAGAGGCTCCGCAACCTCGCCTCCCACAGCAGCCTGGGGTACATCCCATCCGGCCACTGCGACTTATCCAACTTGACGTTTTCTAAAAGTTCCAGCACCTCCTCTTTCCTAATATCTACATGCTCAAGCTTCTCAGCCCGCTGCAAGTCCACACTACAATCCCCCAGATCTTTTTCCGTAGTGAATTCTGATGTAAAGTATTCATTAAGTACCTCCGCTATTTCTTCCGGATCCATACACACTTTCCCACTTGATAAGCCCTATTATTTTGTATCTTATCCTCTTGCTCTTCACATACTTGTAAGAATGCCTTTGGGTTTTCCTTAATCCTGCCCGTCAAGGCCTTCTCATGTCCTCTCCTGGGTCTTCTAATTTACTTCTTAAGCTCCTTCCTCTTAGCATTATACTCTTCCAGATCTCTAACATTAGCTAGCTCTCTGTACCTTTTGTAAGCTTTTCTTTTCCTTTTGACTAGATTTATTATATCCTTTGTACACCACCGTTCCTTTATCCTCTTGTGACTCCCCTGACTCACTGGAACATGCCTATGCAGAACTCCACACAAATTCTGTGAAGAATGGAGGGATCTTGTTACAATAGGCTCTCCCTTATCGTCATTAGGCTGCGGGTTTCTGAGTACTCTCTCTCCAGAGGAGGTTCTTTACATAAGACACATTCTGCATGGGGATACCTGTAGAGGTCAGAAATCCCCTGTGATCCATTGTTGGCCAAAAGCATGGGCGACTCCAAAAGCAGCCGGAATCAGTAAAGATATCAGCTGCTTTGTCCTTTGCTCATATACAATTTCTGGTCAGGGCAAAGAGTTCTGGTTTTTGGGCAGAGACTAGGGGCTGCAAAGACGCAGAACCCACGACGTTGGAGTCGTTTACTATGGCATAGCCGCAAAGACGGATTCCCTGTTCAGAAACGGAGGAACTACCGTTGACATAGAGATTTAAGTCGGCTGACTGGAAGGCCTTGTCCGAAATGTCCGGACAGGGTGTTGTCAAAAAGTGGTTTCGCATTGAACACTCATGTAGTGGATCTTCAAGATCCTCCGATGGGGCCTCCAGAAAGGTGACAGGGTTAATGGTGGAGCAGTAAGCAAAAGGGAGGAGTGAGCTATTCAGGACTGCTACCGCATATTTGTTTAAGCGGGCCTGGGTAAAATGTTGCGTCTGATGGGAGGTCAGGAGTGTGGGAATAAACAACCACTGACTGTTCCAGAGTTATATTGGAGGCTGCTGTTATCAGGGAGTAGATCGCTGGACGCATCTGTGAGCACGGTGGAAGTCCCCTAGCAACCGGGTCCAGCCGAGTACAGTAATATGCCACCGGTCTTTTTCTGTCCCCATGGGTTTGAGTAAAGACAGCTGTAGCGCAGTCCTCCAGGACATGCACAAAAAAGCTGAAATTGGTGATCATATAGAGGGCGTCCCAGGGCCAGGGCACTAGCAAGGGCCTGTTTGAGCTTATCAAAAGCCTCTGTTTGCTTCTCTGTAAGTTCAAAAGGCCCCACGGACTGGCTTGAAGTCAGGGTATGAGGTGCTTAGTAAGGAGGGCCACATCAGGTAGCCATTGTCTGCAGAAAGTTGCCAAACCTAAGAAGGCGTGTATACTCTTAGGTGTAAGCGGGCGTTGGGGTAGCAATAATGGGTGTAATACGTTCAGGAATGAGCTGTCGCTCTGTTGAACTTGAAAGGGTGCCCAGAAATTTTACTTGACGATGGGTTCGTTTTACTTTCTGTGGAGGTTTTACATGTCCCCAAGAAGGGAGTGCGCTAAGTAAAATCCTCCGGGTTGGTTTTCTGGTTGGGCGCCTGAATCATGGTTCGGCACATCTCCTGAGGCTTCCAAGTGGTGTATATTGGGATTGTAGGATTAGTGCTCGCTTGGGCTGAATCCGGCTTTGGAATACTCCTATTGGGGAACTGTCTTTTAGCGTTGGGTCCCTTTTGCCCATTCAACAAAAGTGATGTTTAGCGATCTTTAGCGTCGTCATTATCAGTGGTAGAATCGGAGTCTGAATCGGTGACCGACTGAAGAATGATGATCTAGTAAAGGTCTGTTCCCGACGAAAATGTTCCGTCGCTTGCCTGTGGCCTTAGAACCATTAGAATGCGGGCTTCCTCTCCGTCTAAGCTGATTTCTAGTTCAGGACGCAATAGGGTCATGCGATTGTCCTTGGGAAGGGATTTGGCTGGAAGTCGTTGGTGGTGAGGGCGGAACGGTTTGCGGACTAGTTACATTATATGGGGGAGGAAGTGTAATGGGGGGGGTAGATAGGGGCTGTAGGTCTGATCATCCAATCCTCCTCATTTTCGTCCTATCATTAATTTGGAACAACAAGGGCACGCCAGACATGTCGGGAGGTACCTCCACGTTATCCTTATTTTCTCTATTTTATTCCTACGTTTTTACTGTTTTCCCTGGTCTGCCCCTTCCCTCTCCCTTCTACGTGCATTATGTTCTCACCTACTCTGTTTAGAACTATAAGTCAGGTCTTCGGCCGTTTATCTCGAAGTAGACATTTATATTTTCCATTTTTCTCCTGTATTGCGCTCCCAGACCACCTATTCTGCTTTCAGACACTTATCCGCATCCCAAGTTCCCCCTAATGGCCATATTTCATTTCCCAATTTCTTATTGAGGCATTCCGATAATTTACGGAAGTTATTCTCATTTTCTATACGATTATCTATAAGATCCGTCTCTATCCTTTCCTATACGATTATTCTCATTTTCTATACGATTATCCATAAGATCCGTCTCTATCCTTTACCCACTTCAGGTTCCTGACCTTCCAGTGGGGGAATTTCCCCTTTTATGAACCGGTCTAAGGCAGAGTGGTAGTTCTGGAGAACCGATCTCAAAACTTAAAACTCAAAAACTTAAAATTCACAACCTTAAAACCCAAAACTGGGTTTTCAAACCCCTTACCGTTATTACTCCGAGGACTCGAACCTCAGGTAATTTATCTGGAGGTCTCTAACCTCCTCTCACCTGTGGTATTCAGACAGATTCGTGATAAGTCCGTCAGATGATATTCGGTAAGCGAAGGGATCGATCAGGTCTCCGACTCCCTGAAAGGGATCAAGGTGAATCGTACGTGGGCGCTTCTGTCTCAGGTAGTCGTTTTCCCCGTCGATCGCTCACTCCGCTTCTGAAACCTCATCTTGGACTCCTGGCTGGCTCCCAAACTGTTGTCCCGATTTTAAGTTCCCACTCCTGCCTGCTGCAAAATCATACAGTGCCACGAATTAATTCTGTTAAAACGCTTTTATTAGCAGTATGTTGCCAGGGAGTATTCTCCTCTGACTCTGTATCAGATTGTTTATCGGAGGTCTCCAAAGTACAGAGGGGTAGATACTAATTTATACAGTCCTTGTCACACACTTAAACAATGCGACTACACCGATTTCAGTTGGGAAACCTAAGATACAAAGACAACCCTCACATTATTGTTTAGGACGAACCTCACACTCATTGTTTAGTATAAGTGGCTTACAATCAAGTTCCAGACACAGTAATCACCACCTGGTCCATCTGGTCTTGAGTCAGGGCCTTGCGTGCGTGGTAGTTCTTTCATTAGTTATATGAACGGTCACAATTTCTTAACCCTTTACTTCCTCACCTTCACCCTTCCCAGTCCCCACTGCGCCTTCACCATCCCTGTCCCCACTGCACCTTCACCATGCCCGGACCCCACGGCATCTTCAACCTACCCTGTCCTCAGAGCACCTTCACCCTCCCGGTGCCGACTGCACGTTGATCCTGCACACTGCGCTTTGTGAGTTCCCTTCTTACAGCTTCCCCTTTGATTGCGCTCTGCCCTTTCAGTCATCAGTCTTTACAAAACCCATTACAGCCCCAGTCACCTCAGCAATTGTAGCTTCATCATGGCTGTTCCTGAGGTGCGAGTCCGCATCAGACTCTGCTTCTCTCTTTTGAGAAAATAGTCAAGCACCGGGAAATGTTGGGCAGCAGGAACTCCATCTGTTTACTCTTCTGTATATCCGACAGTTTTATATCCTCATGAAGCGCAGCAGTGGGATATGTTATGTTCTTTCCTCCATCTGACACTCCGCCCTGAACGCAATCGGCGTCAGAAACGTTGACGCTCATCTCCCGAGCACGGGCACCAGCACCGGGATTGATGACCTGCTACAGCGCTGGTCCCAAGAGCAGCTGAGCAGAGCGGTGAAGAGTTTGAGAGGTCACTGAAAGTGCAATTGAGATGGACGACAAAGAGTCCATTTAAACTGCGCAGTTTCATGTCGCAGTTGGGTCGGGGAAGTGGGAATGTCCTGTGAACAGTCTCGTGAAATTATCAAACCATTGAAAGGATTTCAAATGGAGTCACGCGGGGAGCCAGTTGTCGGCACAGTTATTGCTTCAGTTACGGTCCTTGCGCTCCACAAATTTGGTTTGTTGTTTGGAGCGTTTAGTTCTTTACACCCACCCGTCTGTTCTCTAATAATGACATGTTTTGGCATTGTTGCAGCATAGAAGGAGGCCATTCAAACAATTTACTCCACGTTATCCCCAAAGCAGAATTCCGTAACCACTTAACCCTCTGATTTAATACAGTGCAGCAGCTTATTCCCCCTCACCTATCCCCCCTTCGTGATGGTCCTCTTGCCATCACCCTGCACTATGGGGAATTTACAGCAACCTATTAACACACTGAAACGTCTTTGGGATGAAGCAGGAAACCGCAGCCCCACGAGGTTGTAACTTGGTCATCCGGAGAATGTGGAAACTCCACCCAGTCAGCTTCCTAGGAGGGGATCGAACACGGGTTCCTGGTGTTGTGCGGTATGATGGTTTGTTTTTCCTCAGCTTCCAAGTATAAATTATTGTATTCCCATTTTTTATTCCGAAAACTCCATTCTCAGTTTCAGCCGGGAATTATTTCAGCAGTTATTGTAGCTGATCTCAGGAAAACATTATTTCTGATTTTCTCTCTGTTCCAGTGAACTTGGTGGCGATTGTGATCCTATCCCGAGGGAAGTGCGGTCTCTCCAAATGTATCACTCGCTACCTGGTCGGAATGGCAGCGGCCGATCTCCTGGTCGTCATCACTAACGTCATAGTAAGGACCATTGTTGAAATGTATTTGCCACTGTCATTCCTGACCATCACCCCCGTGTGCTCCCTTAACTATGTCCTGGCGTCTGCAGCCACTGTGAGCTCTGTCTGGTTCACCGTGGCTTTCACCTTTGATCGGCTTGTGGCCAGACGCTGAGAACAAAATATTGCACCGAGAGAATGGCGACTGTTGTTATCGGGGCGGTGACTGTGCTGAGCTGTTCAATGAGCATCCCCTGGTATTTCACATTGGACTCAGCATATATCATCGACAACGTACCCCGTGGGTGTGTCTGGAAATGGACATTCTTTAATTTACCCTCGTGGGCGTCATTTGATTTGTTGATGTTTACTCTCACCCCTTGTCTCCCGTTCTTTTTGTTATTGCTGGTGAATACACTGACCGCCAGGTATATTTTACTATCTGGTAGAATCCGCAGGGGGCTCCGGGGCCACAGCGATGGAGAGAATGACAAGGACCCGGAAATGGAGAACCGAAGGAAATCCGTCGTTTTACTCTTCAGCATATCGGGCACTTTCATACTGTTGTGGAGTACTTCAGTTGTGTTTGTTGTATTTCAGCGTGTTTTAGGAGCTCAGTACAGCGCAGACAATGATTTATTTTTAGTAGCAGCCATGCTGCAGCTTCTCAGCACCTGCACCAACACGGGGATTTATGTCCTGATACAAAGAAAGTTCAGAGAGCAGTTGAAGAACCCAGTGAAGTATCCTGTGAATCTCATTGTGAAATTAATCAAGTCATAGAAACAGTTCCACACACGGCCTCGTTAGAAATACATCCGATCCTCGAGCAGATGTTCACCACCTGCAGCTGCGTTTGCGGTGGGTTATCCACGGGTGCCAATTATACATGCCAGCCCTCGCCAAATGTGACCAATTCTTCACATGAATACACTCTAAACGACATCACGAGGAATGTGGTAATCCTGGACATGTTGTTTCTCCGAGAACAGCGCGCTGTTCCGTTTTTGAATCAAATATCAAGCATGTTGTTCACAGAGACTGGAGATAAATGAATAAAATCTCTTATGCCCTATGTCTGAACCTTGTCGCTCGGTGCAACGTGGGTGGGCTGATGGTGGGGAAGGTGATGGGTGGTGACAGTATCAGGCAATGTCCTGCCCGCTGGAGCGTCTTCATGAATAAGAACAATGACAGACTCACCCCAGGACCAACAATCAGCGCTGAATTCACATCTCAGTGCGTGTGTGTTGGGGGGAAGTTTGTTTGGCGTTGAAGGTCAACTCCTTCCTGAGATGTGGGCAGTAACGATTCCTCATGGTATTTATCGGGGCAGGTGGCTGATCTTTGAGGTGAAACTGTGGTGAAAGGAGTGTTTCTACAGTTCTGTCCCCTTGACCACTGGCGCAGCTAATCACACCGAGACTGCGGACCATACCGTGAGGAAACAAGACGAGCTCATCACCATCCCCCACACCCCAAACCTTCCCAATTCGGTGCCCTTTGTTCCACCGTGTGACGTCCATTAAAGCTATAAATCCAGCCAAGAACTCATCAGACATATTAAAGCGGGCAGCTGTCACCGTTTCAATCATGTACCTTATGTTCCTCCCAGGATATGTCCCGGAATGTTCTGTCCAGTTCACGGCTCTGTATAAACATAAGGTCATGTTCTGTCCCCTCTGGAGAGGCTGCCTTCCCAGGGTTTGTCTTAAGAGGGACACTGGAGCTCGTCTGACGGGTGAAGCCCAGTCACAAGGCGGGGTGGGGAACTGTGAATGCAGATTTTTAAATTGTTTTTATAACTCAGCTTACTAAATGGTTGCTACACAATGTCAGGGCTAACGGAATGAGGCATTCGGAAGCAACATATTGCAGAAGTTGGAAAACAGAAAATGCCTGAGATTCTCAGAAGATCAGGCAGCTTCTATGTAGAGAGAAAAAGGATCAACGTTATAGATCGACGATCCTTCATCTGTTACGAGGGACAAACGGAGCTTCAGTCATGTGGGCAATGTGAAGGTGTTCTCCTTACAACAGAGCAGATGAACTCCGAACTGGGAGAATTGGAAGGCGCTTGGGTTTGTCATCTCCACAACACGCTTGTAGAATTTAAATATAGCTGGCAATCTGGAATTGTGGAAGTGGAGGGTGTAACACATGGACTCTCATAATTACCGGATTGTCTTAAAATGTATGTGGTTCACCATCGCTCTTCATGGAGACAATCCGCCGTCCTGACCCAGACTGCACGGCATCCGACCCCAGTGTGATTCTCCTCCAAGGATTTTGCAAGTCACCCAGTCACCCAGTCACCCATTAAACAGGGACGAATACAAAACGGGACGGTCGATCTAGGCTTTAACATTACTATGTATTTCCACCGGAATTTTACTTTCATATGGCCCATTTCTATTCTTGCCTTTCCAGATCCGTGGCTTATTCTCACCAAAGCCCTTCCAAACGTGCAGGATCCGTGCTCACTCGGGATCAAAGCCAATATCGCCATCAAACCAATAGGTGGCGCTGTTGTGGTTTGGACAACTGACCACTTTCACACAGAGACCAAACATCACTCTCAGGCACATCGTCATCCATCCCTGGGTCCCTCACCCGACCGAAGAACTTTCGTCCTTTGTCTACTGGGCAGTGCCCGACCTAATTTCCTGGGAAAATCTTCCTCCCAGATCTTCCACCCGTCCAGTGTCCAGCCCACGCCCAGCCTGCTTCTTCCTCCTCTCTCATGTCCACAACAGTGTTGTCCCAGTAGCCTACTGTTGTCCATCCTAACTTATTTTTTCCTGCCTTCACTCCATCACTTATCCCGTGCCCAATCTCTCCGACACCTCCAATGCCCTCCGTCACTTTCACTGTTTCCAATTCCCGGTCCTTTCCAGTTCTTGTTTACCAAGGAGATAGAATTCTTCTACACCTCCAGGCACACTAAAATGGTGTGATATTTTCAAACATAGGCTCAACTAGTCTCCTTTTGCGAATACACACTTCTGCCTGGCTGAACACTGCATCACATTCAACAACTGCACTTACTTTCTGCCAATCAAATAAATATCATCCGGATTCTTTCCCGTGTGCCCAGGATATATCTGTCTTTTTGCGAGATAGCCCTTGCTTCATCCCTCTCCGGCACCTCACAGAACTCTATTTTCAGGGGCATTGACCGGTATTGAAGCTGCATCCTGCACTCCCGCTGCCGATTCCATCGCGCACACATTCTCCGAGGTCCCTCTCTAGGTATTTTGTTAATTTTCCGGATCTCGCCGTCTCGATATCAGGGAATTGGTCAGCGGTAAATGTACATTACAAGCTCACATATTCCCACCATGCTGACGACGGTATTTCCTCACATCCTGTTCCTGCAAGGACTTCATTTTGCTCTCCCCGTCGCTTTCTCTCTGTCATTCTTGCCCCGATGATGAGTATTTCCACACGTGCCCAGAAGATGCCTTCTTCCTTCTGAATCGTGCCTTCTCTGCCACCAGATTCAGCACAGTCCTCGACCACATCTCATGTATTTCCTGCGCCTCTTCCTCCACCAGCTCTCCATCCGGCTAAAACAAGGCTCGAGCTCCCATGCTCCTTCCATTTCACTCTTCCAGCCTCCGCATTCAATTGCTCAACCTTCGCAATGTCTGGTGCACCTAACTAAGTTCCAGCATTTTCCCGTCCTCTCACCGTTCTGCATTGGAAGGAGCGTTCCCTTTTCAACTCTCTGGCCCGCTGCTTCATCTCCGCCAACTATTGCCCTTCCCACGGCACTTGTCCCATGCAGACACAGGAGATGTAACCTCTTCCTTTCTCATCACCAATTGACTCAAAGTTGTCCTTCAGGGTCAGAATCCTGGGGCCCCATCACTGACAGCCGAAAGAGTCCCCAGTGGACAACAACACGCACAACAAAAGCTGCCGGATCGCCAGCGTGCCTAGTTGGACGAAAACCAACATATTAGGTTAACAGCCGAAGGATACCCTTACGACGGCAAAGGTTCATCTGATCTGTCCTGTGAGGAGTGGTTAAGCAGTGTGGGCTAAAGCTCTCTAGAATTCAGTGACTGACAGATTATCTCAGTCACTCCGGTCCCCGAAATTCAGGGCTGGAGACAATGATGGCAATTTACAGCTCGGCAAGTAACCTACTCGGCGTTCATGTAGGCGGCAGATGATCAGACGACTTTCAGGAGTAACGAGGACCTCTGCTCCGACAACATTTCCAAGCGAACGTCAAAAATTCAGAACGTAAACATTGAAGCTGAGTAAACACCGTTTTATTTATCCCATAGTTTTCTTTCCCTGGGAGCACAAACCAGCAGTCCCCACAAAATCCCACACACACTGTTTACTCCAGGCAGAACTGTTGCTTCCGTCGGCACGATTTTAAACTGCTTGGGAAAACCCGAATGAATATCATGTTCAACGCGCTAAACACTTGGTCATTACTGCGGAAAGGCAGAATGAATTATCCCTTGGGATGTGTCTAATGTGGCTTGGGAAGTATGGGAACAGCACCGATCCCGGAATTGGAGAAACAGGACTGATCCTGAACTAAAAGCAGAAACTGCTGGAAATACTCAACAGGTGAGGCAGTAACCGTACGGAGAAATAGGGATAAAGTCTCAGGTCCATGACATTTCACCCTGAACTCCGACGTGCTGTTGGACGGCGAAAGGGTCACTCAGGGGCGGGACGGAGTTTCCTCACCCTGCCAACTCACCCCAGACCTCCCATCCTGCTCTCAGTCTCTGACTGTGTGCATCAGAAACGGGGTAACAGTTATTGCCTTTCCCCAGCTGCCCTGGAAAAGGTGGGGCCGGGCCGCCTTCCTGGTCCGCCGCGCTCCGTGTGTTGAGGGAGCTCCCACTGAGCTCTCAGTGACCGAGTTCCGGGATCCTGAGCCGGCACCCAGGCAGTGATGGCGATGGGGGGGGGGGGGGGGGTGGGGGGGCTGTTCTGCAGGGTGGCCTGGACTGGGCGGACTGGCCAGTTCCACTCCCTTTCTCCGTTCTGATGCATCCGACGTGCTTGTTGGACCGCTTCAGACGGCAGTCACCAGGTGACCAGACTGGTGTGAGCTGGAGTCCAGAGTGGGTGAGGACGGCAGATTTTCTTCCCGGAGAATCAGTAGGTGGGAGCGACTGACGGGAAATAGGGGTCTGGTCCTCATATTATGGGGAGGACTTGATTATATCGGGATCTGTGTGGAGACGATTCACCGAGATGTCGCCGACCATGCGCCGTTTAAGCTGAGATTGCCTCGGTTGTTTTCCTTGGAGCGGAGGAGGCTGAGGGGTGGCGGACCGGTTTGATGTGCACAAATTATTACGATCATAGGTAGATAATAGGATATGTTTCCACACAGAGGGATATATAAAGGGCACATGTTCAATATCGGAAATAAGGTGATGCTGGCGGAGAGTCTAAATAAGATAAAGGGACAAACAATCAATGGCAGTGCATGAAGAATAAAGGAGCCGAGGGAACTCGGAGAGCATGTGGACAGATCCCTGAAAGTAGGGGCACAGGTTGGCGGTCTCAGCCTCGCAAGCACACTCCTCCATTCAGGCAGATGAGCCATCATCTCATTTGAACCCTAACTCCACGTTCCCATGGACCTGCCGTTATCTTGCACTCCCTTGATTATGAAGTATCTGTCGACCGCAGCCTGAAATATATTCAAATCTCCGCGTCCATGTCCCTTAGCGGAAGAGAGTTCCGTGGCCTAACGAACGACTGAGGGAAAATATTTCACACTTAAATAATAAATGACCACTTACTCTAGACAAGAGACACGAGTTATAGTTTCTCTCCCCAGTCGAAACATCCTTCCAATATATATCGCTTCAAGACTCTTATTGATCCTACGTATTTCAACTGATAAGCGCTTCCTCTTCTGAACACTAGCTGATAAAAACCCAAACTCTCTAACCCTATTTCATAAAATAACCTTTGTATTCCCGTTATTAATCGAGTCAACCGTTGCCTGAATTGACTTCAACAGGATAATATCCTGAAATAAAGTAATGCTTCGTTTGCTCTCGACGTAGCCTCCACAGTCCTCGACAGAACTGAAACATTAACTTATGTTTATGGATTCAGTTCTGCTTTCGAAATTCTATGCACTCTAGTAACTTCCCTTATTATTTGCTGTATCTGCACACGAGCCTTTTTATCAATTATGCACCAGGACACCCAGGTCCCTCTGATCTCCGAGTTCTGCAGTCTCTTCTCATTCAAATAATACATGGCGAGAATATGCCGGTATCACAGGATCACACAGACAGCTGGGAGTATGTGGCCAGAATTTAAAGGTGGCTTCGCCCGAGGTACTAATTTCCCAGCAGTTCATCAACCACCCACGTTCTGCAATGTGAAAACCAGGACCAGTCCTATTCGACCCATATCTGCCCTAATATCCCAATTCGTTCAAGTTTATTGTCATGGCCATACATAACCAGGGTATAAATTCCATAAAAAATAACTTTATTCATCAATAGCACAGTGCATTACAACAGGACAAACAGAAGTTACATAAAAATTAAATTAACATAAATTTTACATAACGTACACAACACAATACCAAACATAGCACAATGACCTCAGTGCAACTTGAGAGAAATATAGTCTAACGTACAATTGGGAAATTTCAGGTCGGTTCAAGAACGCGATGGCAGTGGGGAAGAAACTGTTTTTGAATCTTGAAGTGTGAGTCTTCAGGCTCTTGCACCTCCTTCCTGAAGGCAGCATCGAGAAGAGGGCATAGCCTGAATGATGGGGGTCGTTTATCATGTATTTCGCCTTCCTGAGCCATCTCCTTTTATAGATGTCCTTGATGGTGAGGAGATCTGTACCCGTGTTGGAACTGAATGAGTCAACAAACCTCGCAGCTGACTGCCTTACTGTGCATTGGAGATCTCATACTCGGCTGCGATGCAGCCAGTCAGAATGTTTTCCACTGTACATACGTAGAAGTTTGTCAGAGTCTTCGATGACATGCCGAATCTCCTGAAAATTCTACGGAAGTGGAGACGCTGGCGTTCCTTCTTCATGGCTGCATCTATGTGCTAGGCCCAGGGTAGATCATTCCAGATGTTGACACTCAGCAACTTGAAGCTGCTGACCCGTTTCCTCACAGATCCTTCAATGAGGATGGTGCGTGTTCTCCTTACTTCCCTTCTTAAAGACTACAATCATTTCCTTAGCCTTGCTGAAGTTCAGCACGACGTTCTTCACACTCCACCAGCTGACCCATCTCACTCCTGAACGTCTCACGTTCCTTGCCGTGATTCTGCCAAAAAAAGTGGTGTCATTGGCCATTCTGTAGATAGCTTTGGAGCTCTGCTTAGTGACACAGTCGTAGCTATAGAGAAAGTAGAACAGCGGTCAGACAGTCAGCCCTGAGGTGCGTCTGCATTGGTGGTCAGTGAGAGGAGGTACAGTGCTACCCAGAACAATACAGTCTCAATTACATTGGAGGCCAGTCCAACATTCGTATACAGTGTCAGTCTGTGTTGATGTATTTATCATTCGCGCGCCGTTCAATCAAAGAGTCATGTTCTGATCTACATTGGAGCAGTGATCGGACAGCTCGCAGGAAAATCACGCTATTTGCATATGTAAGAAAATCAGACAGGCAGGAGCAACGATAAGGGATAGGAGGATTAGACAGTGGTCTGCGGGAGATTTTTTTACACCCATAATGTGGTTGGAATCTGGGAGGCACCAGCCCAATAGCTGGTTGAGGCGGACAGATCTTTTCCGATTATCCAACAGAGAAGGGGAATGCCCGTCTTATATAAGGAGATAGACCACGTATTTTCAATGGGATTATTAAAGGTATATCGATGGTCTGCATGGCAGGAATGGGCCGAATGACCTGATTCTGAGCTGCCTGACTCTCTGAATCTCGGCGGGCTGCTCCGTTATAACCAACAACATTCAAACTTGCACTGAAGATAATGTAATTTAAGAATCAGCCAAAGGTGACTAAGTATAGTTGTGTTAAGTATTGTTTGAACAATCAGCGTACATAATTATATTAAGCTAGTGAGTAACGTATTTGTGGAACAACAAACAAGAAAATAGAATAAACTCCAGACACTCATACTGTCCCAGAGACTGACAGGTACAGCATGATCCCCACACTCTCACTCTGTACCAGAGACTGACAGGTACAGCATAATCCCCACACACTCACTCTGTACCAGAGACTGACAGGAATAGAATGAGACTTTCCCTGTCTGTTTCTGTCTCGCTCCCTGTGTCTTCTGCCTCTCTCTCTCTCACTGTGTCTCTCGTTCTCGCTTTCTCTCGCTCTCTCTCCCTCTCATGCCTTAGGGATGTTTTTTTTTCTCATTGACTATCTTACGTCTGTTCCTTTACTCGGCCAGTTATGTTTTGTTTCCAGTTCAACAATCCTCTTCCTTCCTATGGCGATCGACTAATTCCAATTCATTTTTATTTTGTTCTCTGACAGACTGGTACCTCCGTCAATAATACCTTCGTAGTTATTGGTTTCAATTCATTCAAAAATGTCTCCTGCTTTTGTATCATGGCTCTCCGATTTTTTGGACTCTGTGTGTGCGTCTGTGTGTGCCTTTCTCTCTCTCTCTCTCTCTCTCTCTGTGTGTGTGTGTGTGTGTGTGTGTGTGTGTGTGTGTGTGTGTGTGTGTGTGTGTGTGTGTTGTTCGAGTACTGGTGGGGTGGGGTATTCCGGATATCGACAGCGGGATGTTAAACCGGTGACAATTATGGATGGAGATGTATATAAGTTGTAAAGGCACCTGCTCATGTTGCACGATTTCGCTTCTCAGCGTCTGTTGGTGCCTTCTGTCTCTCTGCTTGTTTCGGGCTTTGAGTCTTGGTATTTACAGCCTATTGGCCGTATGTGTCTGTGTGCGGTGATCATGGATTTCCAGTTTGGTGCTTTGGCGGTGTGCACGCCCCACTACAGGTGATGAGGATGGATGTGGCGGCTGAGTGTGGAAACACACGCGTTATCTGAGGGGGATTCTGGGCGTTGGATTACAGAAAAGAACACGGAAACACAGGTCGTGAGTCCCACAAATGTACGGCGGCTGTGGCGAAGTTGAAATCACCCGTTTACCAGGTTGCTGCAGTGAGGTAAATTTAGACAGGAGAGTAGACTGTTGCTGGGCTTATGGTTCCCAGGTCGATGAAGCAAACCCTTGTCTTTCTCACACCCTGCCTCACCAATACCAATGGGCATCTGCTCCATCGACTGCCACTGATCCTTCATATGTTTGGTTACCCTCGGCCCTGCTACATGTATTTTGCCCACAGCCCGGCCAGTCTCACCAGTCATCCCCCATATCTGCCCCAAATGGATGAGGGATTCTGAAACACTAACGATTCATTTCTAACTTCAATCCCCATTTCTTCATCTCTCCATAACTCTGTCAACTCATGTGCAGCGACAATACGACGTTTTCTCCGCCACCTCCACCCGACCGGCTGCTCGCCGAACTGACACTTCCTATATTTGCAACCTGTTGCTTATCTGCCTTCCCTCTGCCAGGAACGGACGGTCATGCGGTCAATCATCTGGAAAAAATATAAACAGGAATAAAATCAATCAACGTGGGAATGGGAAGAGGATATTCGTCGAATTAATGTTGACGAATCCATTAATTACATTATTGCCAGTCTGCTCTGAGTTAATTTTCAGAGTGTTGTGGGAATTTCTCCATTGTGAAAAGATTGTCCCACTTTCTCAGACGCTATGTGCATACGATGTACTCAGTTGTCGCGACATCGAGTTTTAGAATAAGAGGTTTAGGTCACAATTGAATAAATCATGAGTTTATCCACAGCTAGATTCCTGTGTGCAGTTCTAGGCGCCCCATATGGGAAGGATGTGATGGTGCTGGAGGAGCTTCAGAGGAGATTCAGTACGGCTGTTAAGTGGGCAGCTAACAGGTTGCTGCAGAGAGGTTATTTCAGAAAGCACAGTGTTGCATTGCTTAGCAATTGCCCCAGAGGTCCAGGAATTAAACTCTTCAGCAATTTGCGTTGTCATTACCGATTTTCCTGCTCGACTCTTTAGCACAAAACTATCAGGTCACGTGTACACAAATTCCACCTTTATATGTCCGACAAACATTTCAACCCAAATACACCCGGAATATGACCCTCATTCGCTCAGCAGCAAACACTCTGAACACTGCAATCGCCCCAGACTTGCGGTCCTTCTAGGAACAATTCCTGAAGCGGCGCTTCTGCACCACAGGACCAGCACTTCAGCACAGCGAGGTGACAAAGCAGCATAATCAGTCATCTGTATACAGCGCGAAATCTGTACTTGGCAGGGAATATATTTAACGTTCTACCTGTTCACCCCACATGTGCTACGTTTACACATTAGTCGGGGACTTTACACAGTCGTCAACTACTTACTACATCAGACATCCAGGAAATACAAAATTAGTTAAATTGTAAGGAAAATCTTGAAACATTGTTGCATGTAATACAGCAATTAATATCTGTGCAAAGAAAATATCTTCAGATAACTGAGGGGAGTGAAGGAGGCGGTGATGGAGAACGGGACCTGTGGTCTGCTGAGCAGGGAGAGTGGTGTTTTGGATCTGTTACCGTTACTGATGGTGGAGCCTAGGTGTGCGGCCAGGATGGAGCTGAAGGAAGGAGTTCTCACCGGGAAAATGCAGGGGCAGAGAACAGGGGTCGGATTGTGCCGCTGGATTCACACCCGGCAGAAATCAGTTACAAATATAGATGTATCGTCCTACAGAAAGCGATCAGTCATGTGTGATAAAATCTATTGGTCTTATTTGCAAAAGAGAAAGCGCTGGGGTAATGTCGGGGACGTTGACGTATTTGTGTTAAATCACCACAATACTTGCACTAGATGTAATAGTGTTAATGTAATGTGTTTCTTCAAGTGACTGTAAATAAGAACAATTGTCAGGGGTATAACCGTGTCACTAGAGACTGACCCTCTCTATAAATCAGAGCCTGTTGGACTACATCAGCTCAGAGTGTCTGCCGGAACTGTGGATTCCGGAGCAACAAGAGTCACAGCTTCTCACTGAAATGGAATATCCAGTAATCAGGCGGAAACGAGACATTTACTATCCTGTTATTTCAACCGCTGGTATACCCGGTAAACCGCTGTGTCAGCTGTCGATTGTGAAAATTCCAAAGCTCTGCATTGTTTCTCTCTTTGTGTTTCCACAGCCACCTGTCCACTCGCAGCATTTCAAGAATGAAATGGAGATGCAAGCGATGGCTGACGTCTGGAATAAAACGAAACTGCTGGAGAAACTCAGCGGGTCGAGAAGCATCTGAGGGACTCAACAGCTCGGACAGCTGCAGACTGATCCACTGCGTTCCTCCAGCAGTTTGTTTTCTCAATAATGGAATGTGCACGGTCTCTGCGCCTTTGCTCTTGTAGCAGCTGCACTGCATTTGCTGTGATTCTGTTTATACATCCCGGGAAGTGACACAGGGTGATTGTCTGTGCTGGGAGCGGTTGTTCGGGTAAAGGATAGGAAACAGATAATCGACAGGTGGCAATAGTTGAGTAGCTATTAAGAAACCCATGTTGTAGAACGCAGAGTTGAGGATTTTTTTTAATAAGTAAGTATGTAAGGACTGAATATGAGACAATTTATGAAGAATTCAGTGAAATACTCGGCGTCAGAGATAACATTGTGATTAACAGTTATAAACATTGTAAAATACATTTATATTATATCTGCACTTAACACCGCTCCAGATGTCGGACTGTTGCACTGAGACTTCTGTTGGTTGCTGAAACCCTTTCCATTGCCTCGTTGCGATGGATTCAATGGGAGACGATGTGTCTGGCTGTGAGGTTGTATCAACCCGCATTGTGGCTGTTGGAATCAGCCAACCTTCTATTGTAAAACCAACAAAACAGCAAATGATAAGATGTGAAACGAAAACAGAAAATGCTGGTATCACTCAGCCCAGCAAGTAGCGTGTCTGGAACGAGAAAACACTGAACGCTTCGGCTCAGGGGTCTTACCCGGACAGTTATGAAAAAGTGTCGCGGCCTCAAAACGTTAACCTGTTTCCCTTTCCAGACTTGCTGCTTGCCTGGTTGAATGCTTCCAGGTTTTCTTGTTTTTGACCCGTTGTCTAATTGTTCCGTCACTGAACCGTAGTGCGGTGAAGGGACGTAGTTCGTGTTTGGCTGTTGGAACAACGCCGCATTCTACCGCACGGATTTATTAATTTCATTCAGCAGAATACGCGGACAGCGCCGGTAAGCTGATCCGCGTATCCAGCTGGATCTTCCCTGCTACTACAGATTTAATTCAGCATTTAGGAATCCTAATCCAGTTTTGACACATTTTACACGATGCCGCAATCTCCTTCTGTGTCATACCGACTCTGCGCCCTCTCTGGATCGATCAAAGGAGAAAGGAACGAGTTTCCAGCTCTCGATGTAGCAACAGAGTGAAGTTGTCACCGGGACCTGTCAAACTCCTGCATTGGCTTCGGGTCTGGTCAGTCATTTCTTTGCTTCCCGTTCTCTTTCTTCCAGTTAACGCCGGGGATTGTGATCCTGTCTCGAAGAAAGTGCGATCTGTAGAAATGCATCACCCGCTACCCGTTGGGAATGGCAGCCACAGAACACCTGGTCGTTATCGCGGACCCCTGCTGAGGTGGACCGTTCTGATTTATTTTTTTCGATCATTCCTCCGCATCACGCCCGTGTGCAGTCCCCTTATGTGGCCGGTGTTTGCAAGCACCGTGGTCTCTATCTGGCTGACAGTGGCTTTCACTGTGATCGATGTGTAACCATTTGTGGTAAAAGCTGAAGACAAAATATTGCACGGAGAGAACGACGGCTGTGGTTATCGGGACAGTGAGTGTACTCGGCTGTTTAGAGACTGTCCCAAAGGACTTTACATACGAGCTTGAAGAAATAATTGATGATGTTCCCTGGACTGTATTCTTAAACTGAGCTTCAGTACATCGCCCGCAAGGGCACAATTGAGTTGTTAAGCTGCATTTTAACCCCTTGTGTCCCATTCCTTCTGATTTTGATGCTCAATGTTCTGACGGTCAGACGAATTTTAGCGGCCAGTAGATTCCTCAGGGGGCTCCGGGGCCGCAGAAATGGAGACAATGACAAGGAACAGGATATGGAGGACGGAAGAAAATCCATAGTTCTACTCTTAAGTATAACTAGCAGTTTCATATTGTTGTTGGTTACACAGGTAGTGGTTTACATCTATCTGCGAATTTCAAATATTCACAGTCACTCTTCCACCGATCCCCGTTAGATCACAGAATTCACACCAGGAATGGTGCAGCTTCTTAGTTCCAGCACCAACATGTGTAGTTACGCCGTGACTCAGAGCAAATTCCGACAGGAACTGAAGAACGCGGTGAAATACCCGCTTAGATAGATTGCGAAAATCATTGAACGTTAGAGATAAATGGTATGAAGCATCACAATTAAATCTGACGACCAATTCCCGACCGTAAATCCCCCTCTTGTGGGAAGTGAAAATCCTGTTACGAACGGAGGTCTGAAACAACAGTGACGGCTGATCCTGTTCACAGCCCGGTCTCACTATCCCAGAAATGCCCCCTTTGTCCCACACCTCCCTTACCCACTCGCCTTTCAGCTTGATACGAACTTTTACCCAAGTTCCCCGGTTCTGCAACGCATTTTCGACCTGGAGCTTTAACACTGTTTCTCTTTCTGCAAATGTTGTCTGATCTGTTGTGAGCTTGCGGTATTTTCTCGGTTCTCTCTCTGCCCTCTCTTGCTTCCGTCATGACCCGCTCCTTTTCTTCACCGTCTTATTTCTTTTTTTCTCTCTCTCTCCCCCTCTATAATGCGCGATGCCTTCTCTTTCTCCCTCGAATTAACATGCGTTGCCAAAATTTAACAGTTTTATAAATGGCAGTAAACAACCGTAACCTCTTCCTGCAACTTCCTCTGTTCCAGACACAACAAAGTTACCTCCGCTTCTCCATGTTTTATCCCCTCACAGCTGAAATATCCCAATGCTGCGAATATTTTCATAAATCGCTCCCCTTCTTCACTGCAATCTGAGCTCTTGTGTGACAGGGTCATGGTCATGAAGTCATGGAGCACAGAAAATGACCATTCGACGCACTGAGTCCACACAACAATCACCGGTTTACACTGATCCCGTGTTATTCCCACAACATTCCCACCAACTCCTCCAGTCACGTGCACACGAGGAGCTTTTTAAAGCGCCAATTAACCTCCCGACTATATCTTCAATTCTACCTTGGAAATATTCTCCTTCTCAGTGGTCCTGGTTGCTCCTGGAAGTCGGACTGATTATCTGTGGACGACATGGACGCGATGAGCCGAATGGCGTGGTTGCTGAGTTGCCAAACAAAAAACTAATGTGCAGGAACTACTGAGACCCTGTGGGAAGAGGAACAGAGTTAACGTTTTTGGTCAAACACTTCGTCAGAACTGATAAAGGAACGGAAGATGCCTGCAAGATGCAGGAGAGGATTTTGACCTGAAACGTTAACTCCTTTCTCTTCCCACAGATGTGGCCTCATCATTTCAATATTTGAGCATTTCCTGTGACTGTTTTATGTTTCTGAAATATGAGTTATTTAAAAATTTTAACTTCCTATCAGTTCTAAAAAAAATCATCTATCGGCTTTTGACACGAATCCGTGGGTCCAGAGAGTGTGAGTAACAATGAAATCACCGCTCATTCACTGAACTCCACAGAGTGTCGACCCACTGTGGCACCATGACAGGCTCTGAAGCGCAGCAAGGAAGGATGAAAGCAGAACCACAATAGTGACAGTAGACTGGATATTTAGGGGGGGGGGCAGACAGGAGATTCTGTGGCCGCAAAACGTACTCTAGATTGGTGTGATGCCAACCTGGTTGAGGTTGCCTCTGAGCGGCTGCAGACAGTCTCAAGAGGTAGGGGAAGAAACCAGAAGTTATTGCACACAATGGGATTGATGACACAGGCAAAAAAAAAGATGAGGTCCTGCAGAGTGAATGTCGGTAGTTAGGAAACAGGATAAAAAAGAGGACCTTATGGGTAGTAATATCTGTACAACTCGTTGTGGCACGGCGATTAAGGGTAAAAACAGGGCGATATAGCAGACACATTCGTGGCTGAAGAGTTAATGCAGGGGGAGGGATTCAGATTTTGGACGACCCTGATCTCTGTTGGACAGAAGTGACGTGTACAAGAGGGAACTGTTTCAGAGTCCAAAGGTTTTTGGAAGGCGACCAACAATTATTCACTGTTTCCAACATGACTTTCTCCAGTATCACTCAGAGGGAGTCTACAGTTGAAAGGAATGAGCTGTCCATCATCCCAGCCCCAGGACATCACTGCAGGATTTCTCCCCCAGTCCCAGCCACATTCACCTGTTTCATCAAATTCTTTCCTTCAATCACGTGGCGATGATCGCTGATGATTTGGTTATCTTCCCACGCCACTCAAGTGAAGCATCCCATTCCTGCGTGCACCAAGACATCAAGGGATGGATTGACCATTCACGAATAATGTTCTCACGACAGAAGGTCCAGGCAATGACCTTCACCGACCGGAGAGGGTCCAACCGTCCAACATCGGCATTCCTTTGTTTTACAATTACTGGGTCCCCGAACATCAAAACCCCGGATGTTCCCACTGACCAGAAAGTAAACTGGGCCAGCGACAGAAACACCGTGACTGTTGTGAGATCGGAGTGCTCCAGGGTGTTAGAGAAATCTCTTCTCTTACAGACTTGCCGGGAGTGTGACTTAATTTTGTGGTAAACTGTGTATCATTGAAAAGATAGAGCTTTGATTCACAGCAGATGTGAGTTACAAGAAACTCTATTCACAGCTAATCAGCTGTTGCAGGTGTCGACTCTCAGCTCAATAATTACTCTGCGTTGTATAAATGAAATCTGTTGGAGGATGGGGACATCAGGTGGGCGGACCAGGAACTGCAACGGCGGAGACATTTATATTGAGTACATCTGAAACAGCCAAAGATGAGACTCGCCGCGTCTGCACAGTCAGGGTCTAATTTCCGAGTAAAAATTCATACAATTTTTTTCAAAAATTGAGGTTCTCAATGAGTCTAAGAGAGATTATTTCGTCACTTCTTGAAAGCAGATCAGGGATATAATTCTCATCCCTCATCTTTTCCCGGTCACTCAGTGAACGGATCAACGCATAGTCCTGCTCTCACACTTTCTCTATTCCTACAGATGCCCGACATGTCCCAGATGATGTGCTCAAACTGAGTGACATCCTACTATTCACCACTCGCTCCTGTCTGTGTTTACCCTGTGGAATCTCTCTCCTGACACACGTTCCATTCCTGTCAGAGACTCTGTCCCCTTCTCCTGCATAGACCGATGGCAGGTCTTCTTTCAGAGTCTCAGTCATTCTCCCTGTTCCACAATAATGTTCCCGTTTGTGCCCTGAGTGCACGCACTGGACGCTGGAATTCCCTCTTCTGTCTCAGGCCACATTCCCTGTTCCCTCGGTGTTCAGCCGTCCCATCATGTTCCGATAATTCACCTCCAATACATGTACTCCTGTTCCAGTCCCTTCGCCAATGGGAACGGCTTCTCTCTATCTACTCTTCCTATGTCCTTTGTCAATTCACGTACCCCAATTATATCACGTCGCAATCTCAGCTGTTCCAAAGGGAACAACCTTTTGAACGGAAGAGACATCCTGGTGAATCTCCTTTCTCATCCTTTCTCACGAAATCTGGCCCTGTCGACGGTGTGGCGAACAGAACTCCACACAGCCCTCCAGTGTGGGCCGACTCAAACTCTAATATGTTTGGAACAAAGCCACCCTGCTGTTAAATTCCCTGCACCGCCTCATGAAGGAACTCCCCCGGTTGGATGCGTCACACCCTTCTCTGTATTTGCTGTCACGTTAAGGCTCTCTGTACTTGAACACCAAGGCTCCTCCACCCCCTGAATACTCATTAAAATACACATGTGCAAGTCAGGGGAGAAGTTAACGCTCCGATGTCAGTCTCGCCACAGTCCATGTCCACTCTTGTATATCCAGTGTCGGGTCCAAACAGCGCCATAAATACTGCGGTAGCTGGAAATTGGACATGACAACAAAACATGTTCTATAACTCAGCAGCTCACGCAGCGCCCGTGGAGAGAGAAGACAGGTCAATACCCTATGACAGCAGACGGAATATCATCTTAGCCCCTCCAACCGATCTCAGACACTCCCACCTGCTGAATCCCGGGTGCTGGAGGAAAAAAAGAACCCGCTGGCCCCACGCTCTGGACTGTATGTGACTCCAGCCCACCCCAGTGGGGTTGCCTGGTGACGGCACGGAAAACCCATCGAGTGGATCAGAAAGGAGGAGAGTGAAACCGGCCCGGCCGCACAGCACAGGCCACCCTGCAGAGTCCCCCATCGTCATCACTGCCTGCGCGCCGGGTCAGGATCCTGGAGTCCGGCCACGTTGGAGCTCCCTCACCACACGGAGCGCAACAGCCCAGGGAGGCGGCCCGGCAGCACCTCCTCCAGGGCAGCGGGAACGGCAATAACCGCTGCCCCTGCTACTAATGCCCACATTCAGAGACGAAGAGCAAGCTGAGAGGTCTGGGGTGTGGTGGCTGGGTGAGGAAACCCTGTCCCGCCCTGAGTGAGACTCCCTCCGTCTAACTGCCCGCCCGGAGTTCAGGGTGAAAAATCATCGACCTGAAACGTTAACTCTGTTTCTCCACAGGCGCTGCCTGAACTGCTGAGTGTTTCCAGAACTTGCTGTTTATAGTTCAGGATCAGTTCTGTTTCTCTGACTCCGGGATCAGTTCTGTCCTCGTCCGTCCCGGGACACACTGATCCCAGCCCATGGCCAATGTCCTTCTGGCTACGGGGCTGCCGGGGGAGCGGCAGTCGTGGCCGAGTGGTTAAGGCGATGGACAAGAAATCCATTGGGGTTTCCTCGCGCATGTTCGAATCCTGCCGACTACGGGAGCAGCGGGTCCGGCCTGAGTAGCCGGTGTAATTTTGAGGGGCTGTTGATTGTTTGGTCTCGTAGTGAAAATTCCTTGTAATAAATGACACTGTTTTTACTGTGGTTCAATGTTCCCGTTATGAATTTGGGATGTTGACCTGGTAATTCTCTCCGGTTCAGTGGTCCTGGTCACTCCTGACCCGGTTTTCTACCTAAAACATTACCTCTGTTTCTCTCTCCACAGGTGCTGCTCGATGTATTGAGTGTTTCTACAATTTCTTTTTTATATTGTCGGTGACTCCCTGATACAAACCATTGACGCGGGTTGTGAAAAGCCTGGTCCCAGCATATGTTCCTGGTCACCGCCTCCTTACCCAGGAACGGCCCATTTATTCCCGTTTCCTTCAGGGTGTCTCTGTGGCGCAATCTTTCAGCGCGTTCGGCTGTTAACCTAAAGGTTAGTGGTTCGAGCCCACCTAGGGACGCTAGCGATCCGGCAGCTATCGTTGTGTGGGTCATTGTCAGCTGGGTAACACTGCGCTTTCGGGAGGCGGACGTTCCCTGCTGCTGCCTCACTGGGCTCAGTGCGAGCCCTCCCTGCGGGATTTCAAGCCCGGGTGTCCGGATGTTCCACCTCCCTTTCACCGGAATGTGCGTGTTTCCTCCGGCGACATCCTTGGACCTCATGGACTTGCTAGATGTAATGTCTTGTTTTTATTTTCTTCCAAATGGCCTCTGCCCCAAATGGTTTTCGCGAAGTGTGGGGAGAGAGCGGAACAGGGGCTTGACATTGGATGACGAGCCATGGTCGCACTGAATGGTAGAGCCTGATGGGCCGAATGGACGTTGCCAGCCTTTTTCTCTGTGTTCCAGTACCTCTGTTTTATGCTGAACGGGTGAGACCCAGAAAAGATGGGACTTCTCTAATTACGGAGCGGCAGTGGGGACGTAGCTCAGTAGGAGAGCGCATGTTTTGCACGTGTGAGGTCCAGGGTTCAATCCCCGGCATCTCCATCCACACTGGTGATCTTGAACTTTGAACAATTCCCGGAACAAGATCCTGCAAAGAATTCTGACTGACCTCAGAACGGACCCTAACCCTAACCCTAACCCGAGCCACAGAGAGCAGGACAAGTGACATATGACATCCGACATGGATAAATCACCTGTAATGTTGTATCGCCAACTCCCAGAGATGCGCCTCTTAATCCTACCTTGTACCTTTGTACCCGGGAGAGAGCACAGACAGCACAGTGTTGGTAACAGCATGTGACAAGAAGAGGAAGTAAGGAACGAAGAAAGGATGAAGAGAGAGACAGAAAGATAATGGGAAGAGATGAAGTAGTGAGCGAGGGGGAAGAAGAGAAGTCAGCAAAAGAAACTGTGTTAAGTCGCAAAACGACAAGAAGAATAAAAGAGGGAATACAGAAGGCTGCACTTTGTTTCTCTAACAGCAGAGTGGCGCAGCGGAAGCGTGCTGGGCCCATAACCCAGAGGTCGATGGATCGAAACCATCCTCTGCTATTCTTCAGCTGAACATTTTACAACAGGACGCTGTCACGTCGCACATCCCCACAATATACATTTCACTTCACTTAGAATGAAAATTTCGCGTGTCAATATTAAAGTTCCTTTCATTCATTATTCCATTTGGACGGGTTGGTAGGGGAGAACGATGATCCCTGTTGTGCTCAGCTATGGTCCAATACTCATGAAGCTGTGCTCTGCTATAGAACAAAAAGTGCTGGAAACACTCAGCAGGTCAGGCGCAAATCAAAAACGCGTTAACGTTTCAGTGCCGGGGCCCGTCAGTAGAACCGGGACAGAGAGAGAAGAAGTGAATGTTCAGCAACAGAGAAGGGGGGGAGTGGGCAGTGGGGGATCAGGGGGAACATCTCTGATAGAGTGAGACCAAATACATCACGTGACACACAAAACAGGCCGGCTTCAGTCACGGAAAGGGGAAACATGGGGCCACAATGACAGACGGGTGACGGCAGTAATGTCTAGTTCCGAGACAGTGGGAAGCATTTTGGAGACGGTCTGAGGAAGGTTTTCATCCGAAGGGTGGTTGGTGTCTGACCGCACGGCCTGAGGGGGCCAGCGGAGGCAGAACTTTCGCAATGTTGATGAAATATCCATATTAACATTTAAATCGCTGAGGCAGTGACGTTTGTGGGACAAGTGCTGGAAAACGGTTTTAGTACAGAGGGGAACGTTACGGTCGGTATGGACATCTCTGTGCTGTGTGACACTGTGACCCTGTTTTACATCTCTCAGTGCAGAGCACCGGGTGGACTCCGTGTCGGAACGGATAGGGAGTGAGGGGAGATATTGCACAGGGTAAACATATACAGGGAGCGGGGGGTGAACAGACTGACGTCACTGTGTGAACACGTGATCTGGGACATGTTGGAATCATAGAACATAGAATAGTACAGCACAGCAACAGGCCCTTCGGCCCACCATGTCTGTGTCGAACACGATACAGGATCAGACTAAACTCTTCTGCCTGGACATGATCCATAGTCCCCCCCCCCCCCCCAATCCCTGCACATATCCTTTCAATCCCTGTACATCCTTGTGCCTATCTAACAGCCTGCTAAACAACAGCATCACATCTGCTTCCACTACTGCACCTGGCAGGCCGTTCCAGACACCCACCAGTCTCTGTGTAAAACACTTGCCGCATACAACTGATTTAAACTTCCCCTCTCTCACAACCGCATACCCTCTAGTATTTGACATTTCGACACTAGGAAATATATCTGCCTGCCTGCCCTATCTATGTCTATAAACTTCTATCAGGTCTCCTCTCAGCCCCAAACTCTCCAGAGAAAACAACCCAAGTTTGTCCAATATCTCCTTATAGCACATACCCTCTAATCCAGCAGCGTCCTGGTAAATCTCTTCTGCGCCCTTTCCAAAGCCTCCACATCCTTCCTGTAATGGGGCGACCACATTTAAAGTAGTTTTTTGTGGGATTCTGGGACAGAGTGAGAACCGGAAGCTGCACTGATCCGTTCATCCTTTTACCGGGAAAAGGTGAGGGACGGGAATTCCTTCTCTGACCCACTGACCTGCTCACACTGATGATTAATAAAACGGCGATGGGATCTCTCTAACACTCACGCATCGAACTAAATGTATTCAGCAAGGTACCCACGGATCAACATAAGTAGATCACTCGAGACCTCGAGTTCTTCACAAATCGTTGTTCTGTGAGAGGTATACTTGTGACAGACCCGACGACGGGATATTAAAACTCTGGAAACTGCGATGGCCGGGAATCGAACCCGGGTCAACTGCTTGGGAAGCAGCTATGCTCACCACTATACCACCATCGCCGCACTAATGTGCAGGCTATTCCGGTACTGAACTGAATCCAGTGCTGTTTGACTCTGTGACTCGAACACCAGTCCCCAAGCGGCTCTCTGACGGATCATTCCTCACTCTGCTGCAGTCCCTGTACCGTCCATTTGATGTCGCCACCCTACAACAGACCGGAGTCACACAGCACCCAATGATTATTCAGCCGGGATCGGACCGATGTGAGAGTCGATCCTGAAATAGTCGAAGAGCGATAAATCGTTTCCTGCCTCTCTCATCAGTAAATGGGAAAATAAATCCTGATTATCAATGTTATTTCCAACCACACGCATTTGGGTCCTAAATGGGAGCCCCACCTTCGGCCGGTCCTTAGCACAACAAGTGACTGAATCGCCGGAGAATCCCAGTCACACAGTGAGGTGGGTGTCTGAAAGCTCCCGGTTAACAGTCAACGAACAGACTTTAGTGTGATCCTGTGAGTCCTCCTGTACCCTGACAACCGAAAGATAGGCTACATAGTTCTGTCGCTTTCTCTTTAGTATAGTGGTCAGTATCCCCGCCTGTCACGTGGGAGACCGGGGTTCAATTCCCGACGGGGAGACCTTTATTTCTGTTTCCAAAGAGTTCTGACCCGAATCGTTGACCGTTTGCTTTTCTCCACAGAGCTGCCTGGCCTGCTGAGTCCCACCGGTATCATCATGTTTTTCAAATACAAGAGGAATTTTGAATTTAAAAAAAAAGTAAAAGCGACAAAGAGTTTGCCTTTGAAGTGATCAGTTCATCGGACATCCGGAATGTGGAACAGGCCGGTCTGCAGTGAGCCCGGGACGGGAGAGTCTCCAGAGAAGGGACTTTGTGTTCAGCCTCAGGAACAGCTGAAAAACTTTGCAGAGAACGATCCCAAGTGGACCTGTTTTACAGTGGACGGGTCCCGGGTGTAAAACCGCCCTGTCCCTCCCCCAGCCCCGGACCTTTCGCTCAGACTCTGATCAAAGTGACCTGGAGAAAGGTCCGGCTGGGCTTCGCTCTGTGACGTCAGGCGGACATGACCGCACGCGCCGCGTAGCCCCGTCCCTGGCCCTAATTGACAGCGGGCGGCAGAGCACATGTGCCTTGTGCTGCAGCTCAGCCTGTGCGCGCCATTCCCTCAGAGAGCGGCGGGAGCGGGTTTAAAGCAGTCGGGAATGGAGGGCGCTGACAGCAGCCTCCTTCCAGCAGCGCATTGCTCTGGGAGTGGCTCGGCAGATGGGATCAGTGATCGGCATGGAGTCCGGACGCGGGGCATTGGAGGCGGCGGCTGGGGGCAAGAGGCGGAGTGGAGCAGCGACTGGGCCCGGAACATGGAGTGAGTGGGGAGGGAGAGGCCGTTCCCTGGCTTGGATGTGCGGGACGGGGGAGGCGGAGTGGGAAGGAGCTGCCGGTGCGGTCACTGCTGCTTCCTACCCCCGGACGAGGAGGGAAAGTCCCCGGTTTGGTTCGATTCTCCCCGTGTGTTTTGTTACTGGACAGTGAGCAGTGGACACAGAGCCGGACACTGAGGGTGGGGGCACTTTTACAAAGAGCGTCTGTTGCAGGCTCCTGGTGAGAAGTGTAGGGACACAGTTTAAACAGCGGCTGTTTGGCCCCGGTTGAGCGGCGAGTCCGCCGGCAGAGGTGAGTGGAAATGCGAGCTGTGTAAATCTCCCTGCTCCATGGGCAGTCCCAATCCCGGATCCATGCCGGGATGTGGCGGTGTGTGTGTCCCTCATTTGGTGTGGAGCTGCCGCCCTCTGCTAGTCGGCAGAAGCTGAGGGCTGCAGCCCTGCAGCGGCCTCTCACACTGGCACTGGCTGCACCGGCCGCTTCACACAGCCGTCTGCCTTTTACCTCTCCCTCACTGATCCCGTTTCCTCTTCCTTCCCACAAGGAGAAACTTCAATCAAATCTGATGTTCCCTCCTCCCGAGGCACAAGGAACGGAGCAGCCGCTCCGTCTCTCACACACCAGGTACGTTACAGAGCACAGAGACAACGACAGCTCCTCATTTCCACAGTGTCAGACAGCAAAGGCATTCATTCCCACAGCGAGCACAAGACCCCGACACACGTTTCCAATATAACAGTTAAATAGTAGGAGTGAACATGGCCACTTAAAGATCAACAGTATCATCTTCATATGGAATCATAGGATATGGGTCATGAACACATTTTTCATCTGTACTTACCGTGGAAAAGGACATGAATGCCAGGGAACTCGGGGCACAGATGCCTTTAATCGGGGGGAGGGGCGTGTTGAGGAGGGGTGGTTGAGGGGGAAGGGTGGGGGTTGAGGGGGAGTGGGAGTGAGGGGGTTGAGGAGGGGTGGTGAGGGGGGAGGGTGGGGGTGGTGGGGTGACGGTGAGCGGCCTGGGCCCAGCGGTGGGGGTGAGGTTTCCCCCGGGGGGGGCGGTGACTGAACTGAAGCAGGGCTGGTCTGTACCTGCTGGGGTTTAGAAGAATGAGAGGTGTTCCCATCGGCTCCTCCACTGTGGGCAGCGGCCTCTTCCCTTGTTGCTCCCGGCCGGGGAGCGGTGAGTGTGTGTCAGCGCCTCCCTCCCCTGGCTCCCCGCCTCACCCTGGTGGTGGCAGATTCCTCCTTGGTCCTCACCCGCTCCCCCTCCTTGTCACCCCCTCCGGTCCTGGGACACTCTGACATCTCTGCTTCCCTCCCTCTGTGACCCCTCTTGTGTCCTCACATCCCCTCCATTTCAGCCTGGGGGCCTGTGACCAGCGGTGTGTCCCAGTGACCGGCGCTGCTCCTCTGCTGTTGCTCACAGTTATTAATCAGGATGATAACGTGGGGGCAGGTTTAGTTAGTTTGCAGCTGACGCCATAACTGGTCACAGAATCACAGAGCACAGTAACGGCCCTTCAGCCCAACTTGTTCGTGTTGACCAAGGTGCCCAGCTGAGCTGGTTCCATTTGCTCACGTTTGGCCAAAGTCCCTCTCAACCTTTCCTCTATGGATCTGTCCAAATGTCTTTTAAAAGTTGTTTATGTACCTGCCACAACCACTTCCTCTGGCAGCTTATTCCAGATACTGACCACTCTCTGGGTGATAAAGATGTCCTTCAGTTTCATATTATATCTTTCCCCTCTCAGCTTAAACCTCTTGCTTTTTATTTCCGAATCCTGGGGAAAAGACTTTGCACGTCCACCCTCTCTGTGACCCTCATGATTTTATACAGTTCTGTCAGATTACCTCTCGAACTCCTGTGCTCCAATGAATAAAGTCACAGCCTGCTTAGCCTCTCTCTTGCAACTCAATCCCTTGAGTCCTGGCAACATCCCCGTAAGTCTGGTAGTGTAATGGACGGCTGTCTGAGGTTGCAACAGGTAATGGATCAACTGGGAAAGTGGGAAAGGAAATGGCAGATGTGAAGTGATGAATTTTGGGAAGTTAAACCAAGGCAGGGGGTACACAGTGAATATCAGGGTCCTGGGGAATGTTGTTGAACAGAGATATCTTATGTGTTCCTGCCTCCACCACCTCCTCTGGCAGCTCATTCCAGTTATCAATCATTCTCTCTGAAATATTAATTCCTCGGGTCCGCTTCAAACCTCATCCTTCTCACCGTAAACCTATTTCCTCTAATTTCAGACCCCTATACATGTGAAACAGACTCTGGCTATCTATCCTCTCTATGCTCAGCCTCCTTCACTCCAGGGAAACAGACCCACCCTATCCAATGTATCCTTATAACTCCAGTCCAGGGAACATCCTTCTGAATCCTTCATGCACCCTCTTAGGCTTAATCATATCCCTCCTGTAGTCTGGCGACCAGAACTGTACACAGTGCCCCAGGTGCAGACTGACCAATGTTTTGTACAACTGTAACATGAGGTCCTAACTCTTGCATTAAATGCTTCAGTGGATGAAGCATTTAAACATCAATGGATGAGCCAGGATTAAAGACAAAGTTAACAAGCAGAGGGAAACTCGGTTTTCAATCGATCTGGTTAAGAAAGACAGAGAGGAGTATAGCAGGTATAGCCAACGGGGAACCAATGAGGTACTTGAAGAGTATAGAAAATGTAAGAAAAAACTAGAAGAGGAAATCAGTAAGGCAAAAAGAAGACATGAGTTTGCTCTGGCAGAAAATCTGAAGGTAAACCCGAAGGGTTTCTACAAGTATATGAAGAGTAAAAGGATAGTAAGGGAAAAATTGGTCCCCCTCCCCCCCCCCCCCCCCCCCAGAAGTTCAGGGTGGTCGTCCATGTGTGGAGCCTCAGGAGATGGGGGAGATTTTAAACAGTTTTTTTTTGCATCAGTATTTACTCAGGAAACCGGCATAGTGGATATGGAAGGAAAGGAAACAAGCAGTAGTGTCATGGAACATATAGAGATTAAAGAGGAAGAGGTGCTTGCTGCTTCCAGCGATAAAAGGTAGATAAATTCCCTGGACCTGACAAGGTATTTCCTTGACATTGAGAGAGACAAGTATATAAATTGCAGGGGACCTGGCAGATATATTTGAAATGTACTTAGCCACGGGTGCCGTGCCGGAGGACTGGAGGGTAGCTCATGTAGTTCCGTTGTTTAAAAGAGGATATAAAGGTAAACCAGGTAATTACAGGCCAGCGAGCCTGACATCAGTAGTAGGTAAATTATTGTAAGGTGTTCTGAGAGATCGGATATACAAGTATTTGTATCGCCAAGGGATGATTCGGGATAATCAGCATGGCGTTGTGCGTGGTAGATCATGTTTAACGAATCTTGAAGAGTTTTTCAAGGAGGTTACCAAGAAAGTAGATGAAGGAAAGGCTGTGGATGTTGTCTACATGGGCTTTAGTAAGGCCTTTGACAAGGTCCCACATGGGAGGTTCGTTCAGATGGTTCAGATACTAGGTATCCAATGAGAGGTTGTAAACTGGATTCGAAATTGGCTGTGTGGGAGAGGACAGAGAGTGGTAGTGGATGATTGTTTCTCAGAATGGAGGCCTGTGACCAATGGTGTGCCTCAGGGATCTCTGCTGGGGCTATTGTTGTTTGTTGTCTATATCAATGATCTAGATGATAATGTGGTAAATTGGATCAGCAAGTTTGCTGATGATACTAAGATTGGAGGCGTAGTGGACAGCGAGTAAGGCTTTCAAAGCTTGAAGAGGGATCTGAACTAACTGGAAGAATGGGCCAGAAAATGGAATTAAAATGCAGACAAGTGTGAGGTGTTGCATTTTGGAAGGTCTAATCAAGGTAGGACATACACAATAAATAGTAGGGCACTGAAGAGTGCGGAGGAACAAAGGGATCTGGGAGTTCAGATATATAATTCCCTGAAAGTGGCGTCGCAGGTAGACAGGGTTGTAAAGAAGAATTTTGGCGTAATGGTATTTATAAATCAAATTACTGAGTATAGGGGTTGGGATGTTATGGTGAGGGTGTATCAGACATTGATGAGGACAAATTTGGAGTATTGCGTGCAGTTCTGGTCACCTAACTATAGGAAGGATATCAGTAAGACTGAACGAGCACAGAGGAGATTTGCTAGAATGTTGTCGGGTCTTCAGGAGTTGTGTTACAGGAGAAGACTGAACTGGTTAGGACTTTATTCCTTGAGACACAGAAGAATGAGCGGAGATTTGATAGAGGTTTACAAAATTATGAGGAGTGTAAACAGAGTTAATGCGAGTAGATTCTTTCCAACTATATTAGGAGAGAAAAGTACGAGAGGAGATGGCTTTAGGGTGAAAGGGGTATATTTTAGGGGGAACATTAGGGGGAACTTCTTCACTCAAAGAGTGGTGGGAGTGTGGAACGGGCTGCCATCTGATGTAGTAAATGTGGGCTAAACTCTTGAGTTTTAGGAATAAATTGGATAGATACATGGACGGGAGAGGTCTGGAGGGTTATGGATTGGGTGCAG